>NC_056725.1:1228832654-1228870154 GCF_019279795.1 Protopterus annectens
TATCCTCTTTTGATAAACATTGATTCCAAGAATAAATATTCATCTAGAAAGTCATTTTCATCGGAAACCATTCTCGCCGCCCTCACCATTTGGCCTTTTATGACCGCTCTTTTCTGGTGGTGAGGGTGGCAACTTGTATAATGAAGAAATGAGTTCAAATAAGTAGGTTTCCTATAGATTGTGCTCCTAAACTTGGCCCTTTCAAATTCTTTATGTATGTGTACATCCAAAAAGCTGATATGATCTTGTTGTATTTCATATGTAAATTCTAAAAAATCAGTAAAAGCCGAAATAGTAGAAATAAATACTGGGACTAGCTCACTGGGACCTTTCCAAATAAAAAACATGTCGTCCTGGTAACGGGTGTACCAGGCGACATTATCTTTAAATAAGTTGTTGTTAAAAAGAAAAGTCTTCTCCCAGTGAGCCATGACACAGTTGGCAAAACTACCTCCACATGGGGAGCCCATGGCTACCCCTGTTTTTTGGAGGTAGATTTGCCCCTCGAACCACATAAAATTATTTGATAGAACTAGTTGGAGGAGGGTTTCAACCAAATAGATACTATTTTCTTTAGTTTGTCTTTCATGCATAAAATCCAAAACCCAAAAGGAACAGCAAACAAACAAACCACTGTAACGAAGTAGAACAAGTGGGAAGAAACCACAAGAGGTATGCCAAAATACTATAAGGCACAACGATAATCCAAAACCAGTAGAAAGCACAAAAAAACTGTTTATTTAACGTCTCACAAGTAAAATCACGTTTTCGTTGCCCATGCAACTTCTTCAGAATACAATCACAAAAGCAATGCATTTCCTAGGTTCTTATATAGTCTTAAGTAAATTGATGTAATTAATTAATGTGTTGATTGATTCCTTGTTAAATCTTAAAAATATATTTCGTGAATAATATCAATACAGTGATAAAAAACATGTTGCACAACACAAAGGATATTCTTAAAACAATACCAAATGCTTAAATATATACACTAAATGTTACATTATAAAATTTTTTATACATTTTAAAAACTTTTCTACTAAATAAAATAAAATATATAAGCATTTATTGGTTAATTATTTAATCACCATAATGTTAATGTTAACATTGAATGTGAAAAACTGAGTTCGATGTTTTTAGAAAGAGGATACCCTTTACCGCTAATAAAATCAGTTAGAGAAGAGGTCAGTCTGGCTAGAAAATCTAGATTTTTTCCTATCCTAGGAAAGGGGACGGTTGATACACCTGTACAAAATATGTCACCTACTACTTACCCTTCTAAATCCCCTTTGACTTTTGTTACTGCCTTTAGTCAAGACGCTGGGCATATTAGGTACATCATTGAGAAAGAAATGGAGATTTTTCAGGATCTTACTGACTTGAAAAACCTTAAGGATATGACCTGTAATACAGTTTACAAAAGAGGACGTAATATAAAAAATCTTTTGGAACAAAATTCATCTTCAAGTAACCATAATCCTATGAGAAAGGGTACTTTTCGTTGTGGGCACTGCAAACAGTGCAAGTATGTCATCAATCAGGAACATCTTTATTTGGAAAGTAGGGATAGAAAGATCTATTCACAAAAGTATCATAATTGTAACTCGGCAGGACTCGTCTATTTGGCTGTCTGCAGGTCTTGTCCGGCATTCTATGTCGGCAAGACCGAAAGACAGCTCAAGAGACGTATATATGAACATCAATATGATATCCAGAGGCAGATAAATACTAATGCACTTTATAAGCATACTTTAGTGTGTCAGTCTGCCTTTTTCATGTTTTATGTTTTGGAATCTGTGGAAAAAGGCTGTAGGGGGGGAAACTGGCAGGCTAAATTGGCACATAGAGAGACACGCTGGCAAATTTTACTTGTTTCAAACAAAGCACCTGGTCTAAATGACCTTATTTCAATTATGCCTTATCTGAAGCTTAGAGCAGAAATACTGTGATTGTTCACAAGGTAGTCCCAAATGTATTTTAAGTTATTCAATAAATCAACACAATTAAGCATGGTATTTGTTTATATATCACCCTATAATACAAAATAAAATAAACAAACTATGGTTTAACATGATTTATCTAACATTATGGTGATTAAATAATTAACCAATAAATGCTTATATATTTTATTTTATTTAGTAGAAAAGTTTTTAAAATGTATAAAAAATTTTATAATGTAACATTTAGTGTATATATTTAAGCATTTGGTATTGTTTTAAGAATATCCTTTGTGTTGTGCAACATGTTTTTTATCACTGTATTGATATTATTCACGAAATATATTTTTAAGATTTAACAAGGAATCAATCAACACATTAATTAATTACATCAATTTACTTAAGACTATATAAGAACCTAGGAAATGCATTGCTTTTGTGATTGTATTCTGAAGAAGTTGCATGGGCAACGAAAACGTGATTTTACTTGTGAGACGTTAAATAAACAGTTCTTTTGTGCTTTCTACTGGTTTTGGATTATCGTTGTGCCTTATAGTATTTTGGCGTACCTCTTGTGGTTTCATGCATAAAATCCCTAATCCATTCAAGTCCTATGTTCTGTGGTATCACCGTATAAAGATCTTTAACATCTACGGTTAAAAATAGGTAATCATGATGGAAAGGGACCTTTGCTAAATCTGTCAAAAAACTCCAGGAATCCTTGGAGATTTGTCTTTCTCCTAGGATTAGGGGTTTTAAAATACTGTCAACGTATTTGGCACACCCGTAAGTAATCGATCCTCGCCCATCAACTATGGGCCTAAAAGGCGGTTCGATAATATTTTTATGGATTTTCGGTGTGCCAAATAACGCTGGAATCCTTGGGGCTAAAATTGATAGATAATTGTACAAGTCCATGTCAATAGAGCCTTCCAAAAATAAGTCTTGTAATACAGACTTAATTTTTCTATATGCTGTGTTAAGCTCGTTTTGACTTACCAAATCATAGGCTGGAGAATTAACAAGTGCCTTCATCTTTTGCACATACATACTCTGATCCATTAAAACTAAACCACCCCCCTTATCTGGCTTCATTACTCTTATGTTACATTTATGTAATAAGAATATGAAATCGTGTTCAAAATTATTGACATTACTTATAACTTTCCTGTTTGTATGTATATTAGAGTTTAGAGTTCTTAAATCAATTTTGCTCATCTTCTCAAACAACAGTAAGTTTGGATGAAGGGGAGGGTTGAATAGACTAGACACTCTCAGAGAATTGGAAAAAGGATTAGTCGGTCCCATGAGGGCATTAAGGTCAAGTTTACGAACAAATAATTTAAGATCTAATATAGTTTTAACTGTGTTCATATGAAAATCAGGCACAAAGGTAAAACCTTTAGAAAAAAACTCAACAATGTCCTGGGGTATTTGTAACACAGTAAAATTATAAACTTGAAAGTCCCCACTAAGACTTGTTAAAATCTGAGGACCACCATCGCATGATTGGTCTAACGCCTGCGCTGGTTGCGTTTGTTCCTCTGACGGCCACGATTGTTGTTCGGGTTCGACCTCCTCTGTTGGTTGTACTGGCCCTTTGGAAAAACCTGTTGACCACTTGTTCCAGGTTGATTAACAGTGTCACAATCTTGCTGTTGCTGGACAGCCACATTACCATGATTATGTATGGCATTTTGAACATTCCTATTGTTATTAATGTTATTTATCCTTTCGCTTCTACGAAGGACTGGCCCTTGATCGACAGTCATACTACTTTCTCCAACTGGGGTCGTGGCATTGAACTGGTGTATATTATGTGGTGATTGTAGTAACACTTGGTTGTCACCAGGAGGTTTATAAACTACAGGGGGTCGAGGATAAGCTTTTTCTTCTTGATATTGATGCTCATCCCTAATTATTTATTTTTTTTTACCAT
The DNA here is from genome assembly GCF_019279795.1 of Protopterus annectens. Classification (NCBI taxonomy): domain Eukaryota; kingdom Metazoa; phylum Chordata; order Ceratodontiformes; family Protopteridae; genus Protopterus; species Protopterus annectens. The sequence goes on from NC_056725.1 coordinate 1,228,836,531, forward strand.
TCGAAAGTTTAGTCATAGCCGCTTCTATACTAGTACAAATACGCTTATAATCGTATTTGTATCGAGGGAAATCTGAATGCAATTTAATTACATGTTCTAAAATTTCCAACTCACTCTTTAATGAAGCAGTTTCTGTTTTATAATGATTTATTAGGATAGTGATAAACTCGAACCCCTGTTTGTTAAATAGTTCCAAAAGAGTTTTATGGAAGTCCGATCCTTCCACTAGGCCAACTGGATACCTCCATTGCCTAAGACCCTTTGGTATAAGTTTTTTTGTTAGGCACTCTTCCAAGTAAGAAATCTCTAGTTGGAGCTTTCTACACCTAAATAGTTTATTATCAATCTCATTGATGCTTGTTACAATATTACTCACCGGTGCCACTTCTTCTTGAGCTGCAGAGTTTAGTCCAACATCAGTAAATGAATAGATATTGTTAAAAAAATTACCCAAAATGGGCAAAGAATTATTTCCTGTTTCTTGAGTAGGTTGAATACCATTAGGACTCGACTCAGGCTGTATTCGCTGTCTTGTTCCCAGGTTAGAAGCACCCCCAATGTTTGGCAAGTTATCATTAAAAAGCTGACGAACATCAGAGTTTTCAACGATGTTATTTGAATCTCCCACCTCTCGCATCAAGTTATTGACTAACCTGGTATCACCATTCGCCATAGAGTTGCTATTTTTTGTAATGTTGTCCATCCGCTGTGTTAAGCCATCCACTCAGCTTAAAAGAACTTGAATTAACGCTGTTAGGTTTCCGACGGCATTCGCCTCACCGGTAACGTTGTTCTCATTTAAACTGTCATTCCTACTGCTGTTGGGCTCAACTTGTGAAAACATTGAGCCTTGCGATGCTGCCAGTAAATCACTCGCCATACCAAAAGACTACGACCACAAACAAACTCAAAAACTGTTGAACAAACCAAAAAATAGCGGCAAAATAAACTGGAGATCGCTTAAAAACACAAAGCAAATTTAATAAGCGCTTTCGGAAAGGTTAGTACTTTTCCTTCATCAGACATCTTGCAACATAATTAATTCTTCTTATATAACCTTACTTGCTGTTAATTAATCTCAATCAATTAACCAATTATACATCGTTTTTAAGCGATCTCCAGTTTATTTTAACAATTTTTCAAAGTTTTGGAAAGTCTATTGGGTGACAGAGTGCAGTTCAGAGGGGGATGAGGCAGAACAAATCAAAGTAGAATCATCAGCATATTGTATGCAGGTTGTAGAGGAAATACTGGTATGTAGATCATTAATGAAAATAAAAAACAGAAGGGGGCCAAGTATTGAGCCTTGGGGGACTCCAAGGGTAATGGGTAGGAGGTTGGATAAGTTGTTTTGCCAGAGCAGTGCCTGTTGTCTGTTATGAAGATATGACTTGAACCACTTTATCGCACCAGAGTCAAGAGTAAAAGCTTTAAGTAAGTTTAACAGTATATGGTGACTGACCATATCAAAGGCTTTGGATAGGTCAATAAAGAGAGCAGAGGTACATATATTATTGTTTGGGTTTTTGTTGATGCAGTCAGTAAAAAAAGGAAGGCTGAAGTGGTGTTGTGGAAAGGCCTGAAGCCATGTTGACAGTCAGCTAGTAAGTTGTGATTTAACAGGTGTTTAAGAAGTTGTTTTTGGATGCATTTCTCCATGATTTTAGCTGGGGGGGGGGGAGAGTAAGGCAATGGGATGGTAGTTTGAGAGTTCTGTTGAGATCCCACCTTTATGCAGGGGAATGATATGTGAAATTTTCCAGAGTGAAGGAATGTAGCCTTCAACAAAGGTTCTGTTAAAACAGAATGGAAATCGGATAGGCTAATGGTTTGGCTGCAATTTTTAGATACTGAGCTGGTAGAAGGTCAGCAGAAGGAGAGGAGGTTTTAAGTTTGTGGAGAAGAGAACAGATAAGTGAAGTGGGTACAGGCTGCAGTTGAAAAGTGGGAACAGAAGTGTTAGAGGAGGACTGAGAGGAGATATTGGGGGCTAGTTGATTAGCTAGAGACTGGACTGGACAGTTTGAGAAAAGAAGGTATTGAAGGCATCAATAGTTTGTTTTGGGTTGTTTTGGAAAGTGCCTAAGGGGCACGGGGTATCAGTGTGGCCAGGCTTTAAGAGAGAATTTATACCTGCCCAGAACTTTTGTGGATTTTGTTGGTTAGCTTGTAAATGGCAGTAGTAGTTTCTTTTATCTAGAAGTACAGCTTTTTTTAGTGGAGTTTCTTATTTGTCTAAAGTTAAGTTGGTCAGAGAGATCTTTAGTGCTATGAAATTTGGTCCAGAGTTTATTTTTCAGGATAATTTTATGTCTTGTATCATTTGAGAGCCAAGGGGTAAGTTTTGAGCTAATTCTAATAGATCTTAAGGGAGCATGAGAGTCTAGGATAGAAAGGAACCTGGAGTTGAAGTAAGCTTCAGCATCATCCAGTGGCAGTTGTTTAAGAGGAGACCAGTTGCAAGCATTTAGTTCTGTAAGGAATCTTTCAGGGTTAAAGTTTTTATTTGATCTGACCATTTTGTATTTAGTTAGGCTAGGGGTAGTAGTTTTATGTCGGATTAGATAAGTAAGAGCGTGGTCACTTAAATCATTAGGTAGTGTCCCTACTGTATAAGTTTGGTAGTGACTATTTATCAGAATCTAGTCCAATATGCTTTCTTTGTTGTTAGTTTTGTTAGTTCTGGAAGGGGCTTGAATGGTTTGTGAAAAACCATGAAGATTTAAGAGAGTGGGAGGGTCTACAGAGGTACAGGTTTTCCAGTCTACACTGACATCGCCTAGCACTATGGTTTCTTGTGGGAATTGAGTAGAAATCCAGTTAAGGATCTCTTCTAGGGAACTGATATTATTTCCTGGGGAATGTAGGTGCAGATTATATAGATGGATTTGTGTGTATTAAGCTGCAGTTTGGAGATAAGGATTTCGGCATTACTTATAGAGGGAGGTTTTTCATGTTTGACAGTAATTTGCATACCTGTTTTGTAAAGAATAGCTATCCCACCACCCTTTTTGGCTATACGGTCTAGTCTGAAGATGTTGTAGCCAGGGGGAGTAATCTCATTGTCTAGGGTTGCTGGTTTGAGCCAGGTTTTAGACAGGCAAAGGATGTCAAAAGCATGTATGTCTAGCAGTGCATGGAGGTAGGCAATTTTATTATTAATGCTGCAGATTTTAAGGTGAGCTACAAAGAGAGAGTTAGGGGGTTTGGAGGGTAAGTATGAGCAAGAGGGAGGGGGACAGAGGGGTTTTAGAGTAGCATTGTTGTTTGGACCAGGGTTGGGATGAATGTCACCTGCTAGAAGGGAGAGAAATAGTCTTTGAATTAGGTCAGAGGGTTATAGACATATAGAGGGTTATGCACATATAGACATATATGTGCATACATATATGTATATATATATATATATATATATATATATATATATATACACACACACACACACACACACACACACACACACACACACACACACACACACACACACACACACACACTCTCACACACACACACACACACACACACACACACACACACACACACACACACACACACACACACACACACACACACACACACATATATATACTTATAGAAATATACATATATAAAAGTATCAGGGTTGTTGGGTTCAGTTCTCCAGATTTCCCAGTGCCAAAAATAACTTTTATAAGAGAATAGTGATTGTGGACAATTGTTGCTCGCCTTAGGTTTTACTCTTATTCTTTGTAGTGCTAGAATTCACAATTATGTATCTTGGAATTGCAACAGATTGACCTAATGGTTTTGTATAATTGTGTGTTATGCTTTATGGGTTGTGATTGTAATTTGACTGGAAGGATAAACAAATGTTTCTGTTTATTAATTGTAGCATGAAAAGGTAATCATGTTACAAATATTCTTTATTGAGATTTTATATTGTACAAAAACAAACTATAAGGAGCAAGAAACTAGACTGTTTTTAGCGTAATAAAATGTTTATATTGTAATTTGTGCTCTCTTACTCTGCAGTTCACAATTTTTTTCTTCTCATTTTGACAAGACTGCAGTTTGAACCAATTATAACCTTATTACTGTCAGACTGTGAAAGAAATGAAGGCTGTCTGGGTCTAACTGGATATAGACATGGGGTGGTACTCATAGTCATTTTACATAAGTGCATCAGGTATGTGCACCTAAGCACAGGTAAGGCACAGTTCAGAGACAATAGCTGCCTTAATCATATCTATTAGAACCAGTTTAAGAAAAATGTATACAGATAAGGCAGGAATGAAATGGAAATAAGGAATGTATGAAAAATCTGTGACTATCCTATGTAAATGAAGAGCTATTCCCACCTCTGAGAAGTTCATGGTTGCTTTTTAATGAGCAGGTGTGCTGTGCACATATGGGTTATATATTTTTCTATCCACTTTGCAATCCATGAAGGTGTTTATGTGTCTCATGTTTTGAGGTGCTTTTCTCAATTGCGCCAAAGCCAAGAGTGTGCCATGATGGGCATGGTGTTTGGTGTAAGGCAGAGATGGTAGCTGAGGAATAAAGGGTAATTATATACTCCCTGCAGAGGAAGAGAAACCATGGGCAGAGATTATCAGAGCCACTGGGAGAATCAATTGGCATTTATTCTCGAAGAGTTGGTTTTAATTTGTCAAAAGTAGAAAGGTTAGGGGGTGAGGATGGAGAAGGAATTCAGAAGAAAATTCAGATGGTGGTACTGGTAAGCTCATGAGTTCAGTGAGAAGGTCAGAGGGAGAGAAGTAGCTTTGTTTTACTGAATGGTATAGTAGATGGTTTTGTTGTTGGAGGCTGTAGGACCTATGAGAGGTTGACATCTTGCCAAAAGCATTTGGGAAGTATAATAGTGAAGTAATGGTTAGGCATTGTGTTTTGTGTCTTCTGATCTCCTATTTAGTGATGTTATGTATGGTAGTGAATTTTAATCTCGTGGTTGATGCTGAGTAAAGCAAACCTTTTTCTAGTCCAAGAAATTACATCCAGTTTATAATACTTGCAAAAGGTATGGATAGAGGACCACTTAATTACTCACAGTATATCTTGTGCTCTAACCCATTTTAGGAAGACAGTGGCAGTAGCCCTGGTAGACTGAGACCTGATTCTTTCTTTTAGATACTTTCTCTATAACTTTTAACAATAGTGAATGTAGAGTGCTGCTCACTAAGAGATGCTCTATTTTGATATAAGCAATATTTTCTTGTTTTCAGAAAATATTACAAAGAGCTGCTAGGATTTTCAAAATGAAGAAAAAATAAATAACAGACTGTAGTGAAATATAATCCCAAGTGTTTTTATTCAAAGAAATCACTTAAACATTGTGAAAAAATTAGGAGGAGAAACAAAACCAGCAAAAGCATGCTCTCATCTTAGTTGCCCTCCAGGAAACTAATGTATATGAAATTTTACTTAATTATCTGCTTGAGGGTAAATGCATGATATATTGCCATCCTAGTTGTTGTTTTGCATGTGTGTTTGTTTTATAAATCAGATACTCCAGTTTACAATTACTTAATGATAAGGTACAATTGTTTAGATTTATTGAAAAGAAAAACTTTATTGGTGTCAAGTTTTGTTAGAATTTGTCAGCCTTTATTTCCTCAGGAAATGTTAGCAGTTGTAATTATATTTTCAGCTTCAGTTAAAGACTACAATATAACTGTATGGAAAATCTTGCATTTTATCAGTATCATAAGGAGATTTAAGACTGTTTTAAAACTAAGTGGTATGTAAAAAAAGTTTCAAGATTGGCAAGAATGACAGTTAACATTTTCTAAGTATTTTTCTAAATAGTTACATTATGTGAACTTGTTTTGCACTAAATGTTATATTCTTCTTCTCCTTGCTACAGTTGGATTTACATTTGTTTGTATGTTGGACTGGTTATATTATCTTATATATTTTGAGAAAATGTATAAATAAACAAAAAAACAAAAAACAAACAAAATAAACAGGTGGAGAGCATAGCTTTCCCACTGAATTTTATAGGACAATTAAATACCACGTTGAGGATGTGCTGAAATAATGCTTATTAAAGACTGAGATGGGATAGGCCTGCCAGATTCAGTGGGACATGTCTCAGTTCTGGCGCTGTCCAAAGAAAAGTCTGTGAGGTAAAACCTGGAGGTGAATACAACAATATTCCTGCTGGACACCAATACAAAGATCTCTGCAGAAACTTTGCAGTGATCAGCGCCCAACCATCTGATGTTTGAAGCAGGAAGAATGAATGAGTTTTGTGTAGGGTTGGACATCAGTGGGCTACTGAAAGCTCATATGACAGTGTTAGGGTACATGGACATGGTAGAGATATCCAAGAGAGAGGATACTGGGTAGTGTTATGGGACATAAGGAATGCATCTGACTAGTGACACAGGGTTTGATAAGAGTATAATGAGGAAAAAACATTGTGTAGAATTGGTTGAATTGGGTAATGGCTTTATGTAGATAGCCATCCACTCATGTGGCAGTTAATGGGGTATGATCTAGTGGGATTAAGACTGAGAGAAGAATTTAGTAAGGGGTGCCTTTTTTTGCTACTTATTGAGGACTTGCCCAGAAGGGTAATGGATGGGAAATGGGAAGGTAGGAAGACTAGAGTAAATTACTTCAGCCTATTTGTGATGCTTGTTTGATACTGATGAAGGTTGTAATGATGGATTTACCTACAGTGTTGGAGGAATTTGTTTTGCTAAATCTTCTTTGTTATAATCTACTTTTCAAATAAGAAGATAAAGACAACATGCACAATAATGGAGTAACCAAACAACAAACTATGTACATAGACCAATACCTAACTAATACACGCATCACATTGAAAGGAGTATCATAGATCTGTACAACTCTTATTCATTCATCTAATTACTCTAGTAAAAAGAATATTAGTCATAGCCCTTATAACATAAATAGTATGAGAATACGTTATTCTATCTTAGACATTGTGGGTTCAACTTAAAATATATTTATATTTATCCTAATAGTTTCAAAGAATAATTTTTCAACTCCTTGATTTTTATACACTTCCATTTTCTGACTTGGGGACAGATGATAATGCCACTCTCACCTGTGTGCCTTCCTTAGTCCATCCTGTTTTCCCAACTCCAAGTCCTTAAAACTCCCAAGACTAAATGGCATACTGACGGGTGACCACTGCACTGATGGTCAAGTGGCTTAAATGCAACTATTTAAGGTTGTTGTGAGTTTCACCACAATGTTTGTATTGTATTGTATTGTATTGTATTGTATTGTGTGAGCTGGCTGTGTGCTTTTTGGGGATTCCCTTTTTTTCACTGTGGTGCAACCATGGAGTTGGTATGTAATTTTGGGGGGCATTACTCCCACATTGGGGTGGAGCATGGGGGATTTTTGTTGTGCTTTTTAAGGTTTTTCACCTTACTGTTTTCAGTATTTAATTTTTGATAAATGGTGAACTTAAAAAAAGATTATCTTGAGCTCATAGGTAAACCTGACTAACCTGTTTCTTGAAAATGCCACTGCAGTACTGATTGGTCTTAATTGGTCTGTAGTCGCATGCACAGATTCCATCTCCACCTCCATGCAGAGGATTACCAGTGCTATCTTCACTGCCCACACTGGCAGTGTTACCCAAGGCTGGAGTAGGATACTATCAAGGGTAGCTGTGCATGGGAGTCATCTTATGTTACATAGTCCCTACCTGCATCTGGAAGTATACATCACTCAGCCACTCACAGTGGATGGCCAGGGCACCCAACATCTATTAGCAGGACATTACACAAGCAAACTCCATTTAGGTCACACTCCCATAGTCATTGCCATGGGATCCCCCAAGTCCTAATGCAACAATCCAGCAGACTGGCCATAGGTCATAGCCTTGTAGTGACATCATAATCTCATCATAGGAAGAAACTGTCCCTGGCACACTGTACCCACCACCTTAAGACCACTGATTCTGCCTCCTGTGGTATGTCCCCTTGCAATATGTGTAGGCAGACATGTGGCATTGCATCACGACCACCTATACACATGATGATGAATGTGACCCACCCAATCTTCCTCCCTCTGTGGTTTATGTGGGAATGTTTAATGTACAATACAGCTCAGCCAAGCACTCAACAGCATTACTTGAGGTTAACATTGCTTGCATTATGTTTGTTCTATGTGACATTGCAGTGTCACTGTCCACTCATCAAGGCCACAGATCTGCAGTGGAAGTTGTTATTTTATCTACTCTGGCATGTACTTTGCCCATCACTGTGAGAGTGGTACTTGTGTGGCTGTCAACTGTTGCTATTCCACCTCACTCTCACTGGATGATGGTGCTGATGTGCCTTTCACCCTGGCTGTGCGTGTACAGGTCCAAATATACTGTCATCAAGGGTCTGCTCAGCCAATCTTTTTATCAGCATATGATGTAGCTTACAACATGCTAAGAATATATAGAATCCCTATATAAGCAGGTTCATAACTGCATAGATGCAGCTGTATCCACCAGGAAGATGTGCAGAACTAGCTAAAAAAAAAAAGACAAAGACACCCTGGTGGAATCACAACATCAATCAGCTGTATAACAGAATGAAGAAAATTATAGCAGAAATTAGGAGGCATAGCACCCAGAAGGATAAAAGCACTCTCATCAGACTAAACAAACAACGTGGTGGACAGATAAAGTTTATCAAAACCAAATTTGATGTAAATTTGGTCACCCAGGCCAAGCACAACCACAAGGCATTCTTTAGCCAAGTCTGTAACCTCAAAGGCAATAAACAATTGTGTGCAGAGCTCATTGTTAATGGAGTCACCTATAATGAGTCAGAAGCTATAGTAAACATACTGGCAGACAAATTCAGCTCTAAATTTACCCCTCTGTCCCCATTTGCCTCCCCTCAGGAAATCCCATGAAATATAACTCACCCTACCATCACTAGGGAACAGGTCTCAATGCTCTCTCTAAGGTCAAGAATACTTTTGACCTGTTAATAACAGCCTGCACTGAGAGAGAGCCTTACAAGACTATCTGCAAATATATACAGCTGAGTATATTTTTCTGTATTATTCTGTATTATAGAGCTAAATTGTTGCTTAGATATCTGTTGTCTTACTGTTCTGCAAATATACAGAGATCAGTATATATTTTTCTGGTTTTATAAATTTGCACTGTGATTCCTCACATCTCTGTTTAAACTGTCTTACCCACCCCCCCTCCCTGTTCTTGGTCATAGTTTAAATTTGGTGGTTTTTGCAGTGCCCGCCCCACTGTAGATTTGATCTAGGACACTCTCCCAGTCCCATCTCTTTACCGCATTCTACCTAATAATTTAATGACATTTTTTCAAACTGTGTGTGGACTAATATTGCTACATACTCAAGTGTGCCAGCTTGCACTGCATGTGAATTGTTTTTACTACTGTTTTTGCTACTTTTCTGAAAAAAATAAATTGTAAGCCTGTTTCCTACCTTTCCTGTAATTAGTGTTCCAGATACAGATTTGCTGTATCCAGGACTGTTTGTAAGCTTCTGAGCCCCCCAAGCCTTTCTGTGTTGGAGGGAAGCCTTCTAGCTTATCAGTGGGAGTGGTAAGCATTAGGTAACCTGTCTACCAAATAAGGAGTGGTTCTGGCCCAGAATTTGTAGTTATTGGCCATTTGGGCGGTCTTCCATCTCTCTCAACTTTCTGATTTGAAGGCCTGCATTTGCACTTGTTTCTGTCCTGTAACTCCTGGGCCCATCTCATTTACTCACTCAAAAAAAAAATGTATCTGCTTTTACTGTATTTGTGTTTCTTCCTACTTTATTTTGCTTTTGCTTCATCTTAATACTACTCAATTGTATTTATTACTGCTTGGTGTAACTCATTCTAAGCCTTTTAGTTTAAGCACTTGGGCTTCAAACCAGTTGTTTTACATTAAGAAGGTTTGTGGTCTGCACTGTAGTGGCAGAACAGGCAGCTTACAACCTTCTAAGTTGGGAACTGCTGATTGAGGGCTCAGTGTCTGTTATTCTAAAAGTGTATTAATTCTGCTTTAAGCACTTGGGCTTCAGGCCAGTTATTTTACATTAAGAGGGTTCGTGGTCTGCACTCTTGTGGGAGGAGAGGCTGGACTCTGCCCTTCTGAGCTGGGAATTTCTGGTTAAAGGCTTATAGTGCCTACATATTTGAACTGCTTCTTACTGAAATTGGTACACCTTGTTTGCTGTAGCATAGACTAGATCCAGGCCTGCTGAATCTAGCTTTGTTTGTATGCTTGTTGTTTGTTTGCTTATTTCCCTGAAACGCTAATTCCACCTAAAACGCAGCTTTTCAGCGCTTCTGTGGATCCCTAGTGATATCTGCATTGCTTACTGTACTTATTTCCTTGTTTCACTTGAAAGAAAGTTACTGTTTGTCATTTTAAGTTACCTGTAACACATTGCATTTAAGTTACCTGGCACTTGCTCACTAAAGCAATTATATAAGTCAGCACTAAAAAATTAAAAGCACTACACCCTCACAAACTCCCGTGAGTACCTTGTTCCCCATTGGCCCTTTTTTCAATTATAAAGGAATTCCCAATACTATTCTAGCATGTCCAAAGGTCAGTTGTCAATCTCCTCTCTGGTCCAGCTGGTGAATCTGGGAATCTTGAGGCAATGTTACAACTGCCTCATGTACACAGACAACCCTCTCCTCCTCCCAACAAATTCCAACACGTGAGAGATGCAACCATATAGCCAAACTGGAGGCTAAGCTCTCTCAACTCAGTACTGGCGTAACCAGTCAGGAGGAGAAGGAAACCACACTCACTACAATTCCAGTCTCACATAGACCTACCACGACAGCAAACCAAACACATAAACACACAAAAACATACTCGGAGGCTCTAAATAAAAATCTGCCTAAGCAGCAGAGACCTCCAAAGCAGACACCCAAGCAACTGCTACCCCAAAACAAAACACGTGCAACACATAGCTCACAAAGCCAGTGTGCCGAACAGTCACAGCCCTTAAGGCTAAACAACACACCTGATACACTTGTAATAGGTGACTCTATCATCAGGCACACTGACGTCCTGCTCACCAGGCTGAACAAGGAGAAGGTCATGGTGAGCTGCCTGTCGGGCGCTAGGATCTGCCACATAACACAAGCACTCAGGTCACTCCAAGGAATGTACAAATATGACTCGGTCATTGTCCATGCTGGTGTGAATGACCTGAGACGTACCTCCCTGGACTACATGAAAAGAGACATAGAGGAGCTCTCTGAGCATGTAGCCCAGACCGGTATGACCCTGACCTTGAGTAGCATCTTACCCTCACCAAGAATGATGCCACAATATGAAGACAAGATGATCAATTTCAACAATTGGCTTAAGTATTGGTGTCATTCAAAGGGGATCCAATGCCTGTCAACCTGGGATGACATGCTCGACAAGCCACGATGCTTCGCTAGGGATGGTTAGCACCTGTCACCCTTGGGCTTTCAGATATTGGCAAAGGCTCTTGCTTCCCCCATAGTGGCTTTTTTAGGCAAGGCTCAAAAGACAAACCCACCTCCATAGGTATCACAAGGGATAAGAAACTAAGAGTAATGCTACTCAATGCCAGAAGTCTAAACCTCAAGATGCATGCACTCGAAACTCTCCTTAGCATGGAGAACATCGATATCTGTGCAGTAACAGGAACCTGGTTTAAGGCTCCCGAGAGCACCCCAGCACTTCCAGGTTATACCTCATACCATGCTTTTCGGCCCCAAAACTTGGACCGAACCACAAAAGGAGGGGGAGTATCAATATTCATCAAAGATACCCACACCTCCAGGTTGGTGGCAGAGCATGAAGCATCAGAGACTATCCATGTGCAACTAACAGTGGGTAAAACTGCCTTCCAGTTTATAGCCTGCTACAGACCACCCTCCCAAACCCAGGAACCCCACTTGGCTTTCCTGAGAACACTGGAAAATATGAAGGTCTCTCCAAACACCATTATATTGGGCGACTTCAACTACCCAAACATAGACTGGGAGCATTACTCTAGCTCCAACACCCTAGCCCAAAGGTTCCTAGAATTTATAAACTCAAATGCTATGGAACAACTTGTTACCACTCCCACAAGAGGGGAAAACATACTGGACCTGATCATCAACAACATGGGGACTCTATGCTCCAGACCAGAAGTGTATCCTTCACTGGTAAGGTCAGACCATAAACTAATCTCACTGGATATTCACATCCCGACCCCACGCTTTGCCCAGAAAACCACAGTGAAAAACTTCTCTAAAGCAAATTTCACACTCCTCAAAAGCGAGGTGGAATCCTTCAAAGCCCCCGAGCCTGTGGAAAATACGGCCCAGACCGCAGAATCCTTTATAAACACATTCTATGAACACCTTCAGGAATGCATGGATCATGCAATCCCAAATAAAACCAAGACCCAATCCTCCAAAGGCAGCCGTCCTGTCTGGTGGACCCCAGCCATAAACAAACTATACAATAGAAGGAGGAAGCTACTACATGACAGAGCAAAATCCCAAAAAGGGAAGGCATCTCTGATCAGTATTAGCAAAAAACTACGGGCACTCATAAAATCGTCTAAGGTCAGCTTCGAGAGAAAAATTGCACAGGACACTAAGGATAATCACAAGGCTTTCTTTAGTTATGTTAGGAACCTGGGTGGGAATTCCCAGATATGCTCAAAATTACTCCAAAATGACAAAAAATACATCGAACCCACAGACATTGCCAACATCCTAGCTGACAGGTTCAGCGCAACCCCCCCCCCCCACCAAAAGGGCAAATATCTATCCCAGCAGATTGCTGCCCCCCTGACATCTCAGATGCTCAGGTAAGAGCCGCCCTCTCCAAAGCAAAAAACACACCATCAATGGGACCAGACGGTGTCCTGGGCTGCGTCCTACATGAACTCCAAGAAGAGCTAAACCCAAACATAAAACTACTGTTCAATCTCAGCCTTACTACAGGATATGTACCCAAAGAGTGGTGTACAGCAACAGTGGTCCCTCTCCACAAAGGTGGCACCTCAATGGATCCTGGAAACTATCACCCCATAAGCCTGACTAGCTTGGTCTGCAAAGCTATGGAAAGGATCATCATGGACCTCATAAATAAAGATATTGGGGACCTACAGACACTGGATCCTACCCAGTTTGGCTTTGTTAAGGGCAGATCCTGCCTCTTAAACCTGGTCACTTTCTTTGAAACAGTCACCAAGGCCATTGACGAGGGGAAGGTGGTCCACACAGCCTACCTGGACCTCGCAAAAGCCTTCGATACAATACCCCACTCCGGCATTATAGATAAGCTCACCAGCTTAAATATAAACCCCTATGTCACTAGATGGGTTGCAAACTGGCTCAAGGACAGAACACACATGGTTAGAATTGCTGGAGCCATGTCAGACTCCAAACCAGTTACAAGTGGCGTCCCACGAGGCTCAGTCCTGGGACCGGCCTTGTTCGGTATATATTTCTCAGAGGTACAGGCCAACACGAAAGGACTGTGGCTGACCAAGTTCACAGATGACTGCAAACTGGGCGTCATAATCGACTCTCCAGCCAACACAAGCATCCTCCAAAAGGACCTCATAGAAACAAACAACTGGTGCCAGAGCCATGGCCTCAAGCTAAATGCCAAAAAGTGTATAGTTATTCCCTTTGGCAAAAACAAAGTGCCCACAAATTACCACATAGGTGGTAATACATTAAGTACAGAAGAAGTAATTAGGGACCTGGGGACCCAAGTTAATAGCAATCTCTCATTTGACAACCACGTGGCAAAGTGGTTAGAAAAACGTATTATATAGCCCACCTAATCATGAAGGGATTCACATCTAGATCAGGGGAGGTCATCGTGCCTCTTTACTCATCCCTCATCAGGCCCATAATTGAGTACAATGCCCCTTTTGGGATGTACCTTACCAGACACCTGCAGCAACTGGAAAGACCCCAAAAGTACCTCACCAAGAGATTCAAAGGGCTCAAACAGATGCCATATGCTGCCCGGTTAAAGAAACTCCAGCTCTACTCAGTGGCATACCGCCTGCTCAGAAGCGATCTGTGCCTGACGTATAAAGGCATGTCCAACCCGTAATTAATGGACATGCTGCACCTCAGAAAATCCAAATCCCATCGAGCTACGCGCTTGAGAGACTTGAACCTCAGCACTGAAATAAATAGGACATGCTGGGGGGACAGATTCATAACCCAGAGGCTCCCTTCACTCTGGAATAAAATCCCAGTCCAGGTTAGGCAGAGTCCCTCATTGACTCTCTTCAAGAGGAGAAGGTAACCTTACACAACACAATTCCAGTATCACATAGTCCCACCACATCAGCGAACCAAACACATAAATACACAAAAACATACCCGGAGGCTCTAAATAAAAATCTACCTAAGCAACAGAGACCTCCAAAGCAGACATCCAAGCAAACGCTACCTCAAAACAAAACACACACAACACATAACCCACAAAGTCAGTGTGCCAAGCAGCCACAGCCCTTAAGGCTGAATAACACACCTGATACTCTTGTTATAGGTGACTCTATTGTCAGACACACTGACGTCCCGCTCACCAGGCTGAATAAAGAGAAGGTCACGGTGAGCTGCCTGTCGGGTGCTAGGATCCGACACATAACGCAAGCACTCAGGTCACTCCAAAGCAAATACAAATATGACTCAGTCATTGTACATGCTGGTGTGAATGACCTGAGACGTACCTCCCTGGACTACATGAAAAGAGACATAGAGGAGCTCTCTGATCATGTAGCCCAGGCTGGTATGACCCTGACCTTGAGCAGCATCTTACCCTCACCTAGAATGATGCCACAGTACAAAGACAAAATGATCGATTTTAACAATTGGCTAAAATTTTGGTGTCATTGAAAGGGGATCCAGTGTCTGTCAGCCTGGGATGACATGCTCGACAAGCCACGTTGCTTCGCTAGGGACGGCTTGCACCTGTCACCACTGGGCTTTCGGATATTGGCAAAGGCTCTTGCCACCCCTATAGTGCCTTTTTAGGCAAGGCTCAAAAGTCAAACCCACCCCATAGACAGCACAAGGAACAAGAAACTAAGGGTAATGCTGCTAAACGCCAGAAGTCTTAACCTCAAGATGCATGCACTCAAAGCTCTCCTCAGTATGGAGAACATTGATATCTGTGCAGTGACAGAAACCTGGTTCAAGGCTCCAGAGAGCACCCCAGCACTACCAGGCTATACCTCGTATCATGCTTTTCGCCCCAAAACCCGGACCGAACCACAAAAGGAGGGGGAGTTTCCATATTTATCAAGGATATCCACACCTCCAGGTTAGTGGCATTGCACGAAGTATCGGAGACCATCCATGTGCAACTAACAGTGGGCAAGACTGCTTTTCAGTTTATAGCATCCTACAGACCACCCTCTCAAAGTCAGGAATCCCATTCGGCCTTCCTGAAAACATTGGAGAACATGAAGATCTCTCTGAACACCATTATATTGGGCGACTTCAACTACCCAAACATTGACTGGGAGCACTACTCAAGCCCCAGCACCTTAGCCCAAAGATTCCTGGAAATTATAAACTCAAATGCTATGGAACAACTAGTCACCACTCCCACAAGAGGGGACAACATACTAGACCTGAACATTACCAACATGGGGACTCTATGCTCCACACCAGAAGTATATCCCTCATTGGTAAGATCAGACCATAAATTAATTTCACTGGATGTCCACATCCCGACCCCACCCCCAGCCCAGAAAACCACAGTGAAAAACTTCTCAAAAGCAAACTTCTCACTTCTCAAAACCGAAGTGGAATCCTTCAAGGCCGCAGGGCCAGTGGAAACTACAGCCCAAACTGCAGAATCCTATATAAATGCATTCTACGGACATCTCCAGGAATGCATGGATCATGCTATCCCAAACAAAACCAAGACCCAATTATCCAAAGGCAGGCGTCCAGTTTGGTGGACCCCTGCCATAAATAAACTGTACAACATAAGGAGGAAGCTACTACATGATAGAGCAAAATCCCTAATAGGGAAGGCATCTCTGATCAGTACTAGCAAAAAATTACGATCCCTCATAAAATCCTCCAAGGCCAGCTTCGAGAGAAAAATTGAACAGGACACCAAAGACAATCATAAGGCTTTTTTCAGTTGTGTTAGAAACCTGGGATGCAACTCCCAGACTTGTTCTGAGTTGATTCTAAACGACAAAAAATACACTGAACCCACAGACATCGCCAGTATCCTGGCAGACAGGTTCAGTGAAAACTTCTCCACCCCCTCCTCCCCAAAAGAGCAAGTATCTATCCCGGCAGAGGGCTGCCTCCCAAACATCTCAGATGCTCAGGTGAAGGCTGCCCTCTTCAAAGCAAAAAACACTGCTTCCATGGGACCAGATGGTGTCCCAGGTTGCGTCCTACATGAACTACAAGAGGAACTAATCCCTCAAATAAAACAGCTATACAATCTCAGCCTCACTACAGGATATGTGCCCACAGAATGGCGTACAGCAACAGTGGTTCCACTCCACAAAGGTGGAGCCTCTATGGACCCTGGAAACTATCGCCCCATAAGCCTGACTAGCTTAGTCTGCAAGGCTATGGAGAGGATCATCATGGAGCTCATAAACAAAGACATTGGGGACCTACAGACACTAGATTCTACCCAGTTCGGCTTTGTCAAGGGCAGATCCTGCCTTTTGAACCTGGTTAACTTCTTTGAAACAGTCACCAAAGCCATAGATGAAGGGAAGGTAGTCCACACAGCCTATCTGGACCTTGCAAAGGCATTTGACACAATACCCCACTGGCATCATAGATAAGCTATCCAGCTTAAATATAAACCCCTATGTCACAAGATGGGTTGCAAACTGGCTCAAAGACAGAACCCACAGAGTGAGAGTTGCTGGAGCCATGTCAGACTCGAAACCGGTCACAAGTGGCATCTCACAGGGTTCTGTCCTGGGACCACTCTTGTTTGGTATATACTTTTCCGAGGTACAGGCAAATGTGGGAGGACTATGGCTCACCAAGTTCGCAGACGACTGCAAACTGGGCGCCATAATCAACTCTCCAGCTGACACAAAGATCCTTCAAAAAGATCTCACAGAGACAGATAACTGGTGCCAGCGCCATGGTTTAAAGCTAAATGCCAAAAAATGTATAGTCATACCCTTTGGCAAAAACAATGTGCCCACAAATTACCACATAGGCGGAAACCCATTAAGTACAGAGAAAGTTATTAGGGACCTGGGGACCCAAGTTGATAGCAATCTCTCCTTTGAAAACCACATTGCCAAAGTGGTTAGAAAGACCTTCTACATAGCTCACCTCATCACGAAGGGTTTCACATCTAGATCAAGAGAGGTAATCGTGCCTTTATTCATCCCTCATCAGGCCCATCATAGAATACAATGCCCCTTTTGGGATGTACCTTACCCGACACCTGCAGCAATTAGAAAGACCCCAAAAGTATCTCACCAAGAGGATCAAGGGTCTCAAACAGATGCCATATGCTGCTCGGTTAAAAACT
Organism: Protopterus annectens; assembly: GCF_019279795.1. Classification (NCBI taxonomy): domain Eukaryota; kingdom Metazoa; phylum Chordata; order Ceratodontiformes; family Protopteridae; genus Protopterus; species Protopterus annectens. The sequence goes on from NC_056725.1 coordinate 1,228,854,038, forward strand.
CCAGCTCTACTCAGTTGCATACCGCCTACTTGAGGCGATCTATGCCTGACATACAAAGCTATGTCAAATCCAGAATTAATGGACATGCTCCACCTCAGTAAATCTAAATCCCTTAGAGCCACACGCTCGAGGGACTTGAACCTCAGCACAGAAATAAATAGAACTTGCTGGAGGGACAGGTTCATAACCCAGAGGCTCCCTTCGCTCTGGAATAGAATTCCAGTTCATGTGAGGCAAAGCACCTCACTGAATCTCTTCAAGAAGAATCTCGATAAGTGAATGGGGGATCGTAGGTTTGTCCCAGGGATTACTCCCGTGTCACTATTGGACAGAGGCACAGTAAACTAAACCTTAAAAAGGGCACAGTATACTCAAATCAAGGGGTGGCGTAAGCCATACAGAATCGGGCTAGGCTTATAATTGCCCCAGGGCAGATAGCCTAGTATGAACCTATGAACCTATGAACCTATGGGAGATCGTAGGTTTACCCCGGGTATCACTTCTGTGTCACTGTTAGACAGAGGCACAGTATACTAACCTCGAAAAAGGGCATAGCAAAATTAATTTAAAATGGGTGGCGAAAGCCAAACACACTCTGGCTAGACTTATAAATGCCCTAGGGCAGATAGCCTAGTATGAACCTATGAACCTATGAACTAAATTGATGGGCCCAGACAATATCTCAGGATGCCTTCTAAATAGCATAAAACATGACCTATCAGACTGTCTGGAATTGCTATTTTACTGTAGCCTCCAAACAGGTTTCATGCCTCACAAATTGACAACAGCAACAGTCATCCCTCTGCACAAAGGTTGGCCATGTACATAGCTTGGAAACTACTGACCCATAAGTCTCACTAGCCTCATATCCAAAGCTGTGGAAAGAATTATTGTGCAAATAATCAATAATGAGGTGGTACAGTGGCACAGTGGATAGCCTTGTCACCTCACAGCAAGAAGTTTACTGGTGCATTGCCTGTGTGATCCTTACTATACAAAAGCCCATTCCACATATATGTGCGCATACACATACTACTCTCCATGTTATAAGACCTGGTCTAGGATTGATTTTTTTCTTAATTGCTAACTCCTTAATCAATGATAAAACTGTATCCTCATCTTGTCCAAGATTCCTCTCGGATCACTCTAAGATAACTATAAATATAACCCCAGTAACCAACCCATTAAAGAATGAAAAATCCTTCACTTGGACATTAAACCCTAACCTCTTAGACAAAGAAGAAGTGATAAATGATATTAACAAAGAATTAGAGGAATTAGATTCAAATCTGTCCCTTTCTGACATCAAAATTGACATTATATGGGCGGCGTATAAGGCCAAAATTAGAGGATTACTGATCCAAAAAGCCTCCTACTATAAAAACCTTACTAAAGAAAAAGAAAACTCGATAAAAGATGAAATCCATAAAATTGAAGTATCGCTCCAACATAAATTTTCACTGGAATTGGAAAAAACTCCTTGCCCAACAAAAAGAACTATACACACTCCATTCTCAGAACTTATCATTCCACGAAATGAAGCTTCTAACTAACTATTCACATTGGGCACAACAACCCTCCAAACCTCTGGCAAGATTAACTAACATATATCATACTCCCACAACAATTTCCAAATCTTATATAATAATGATATTTACACGGATACTCAAAAAATAATACAGATATTTGAAAAAATATATAAGGAAATGTATGGACCTCATAATACCCCTTCATTAGAGAACTTTAACAATTTCATCAAATATCTTAAATTCCCTAAGATTGAAGACCAACAGGTGTTGCTTTTAGAAGCTCCTTTTAATACAGAGGAAATCGCAGAAGCAAAAAAAGGCCTAAAAAGTAATAAAGCACCAGGCCCTGATGGATTCACATCAAATTTTTACAAGTCATTTGCTCCTAAATTGACCCCCCATCCTATGTAAAATCTTTAACCATATAAGCAAGCATGGCTTCCAAGATTTGTACCTAAACAATTCTAAAACTATATTTATTCATAAACAAAATACGGACAATACCAACCCATTTCATTATAGACCTATCTCCCTCATAAATGTTGACATTAAAATCTACTCCCTGGTCCTAGCAAATAGAATTAAAAAACTATTACATAAAATTATATCCCCAGATCAGTCTGGCTTTATGTCAAGGAGATAAACACGGGATAACACCCTGACCCTCGATGCAGCCATACATCTTCTAGAGAAAGACAAATCTCCTAGATACCTTTTGGCATTAGATGCTACTAAAGCTTTCGATAGGGTCAACCTTGAATTCCTTTTCTTGACTCTAAAACAATTTAATATCCCAAATACATTTATAGAGAAAATCAGAGCACTATATAAGTCTTCTTACATCACATTGGTCATAAATAAACTTGTCTCCAATAAAATAAAACTAGTAACTGGTACAAGACAGGGATGCCCCCTTTCCCCCTATCTTTTTAATCTATATATAGAGCCCCTATTCATCTACCTGGTTCAAAAAACATTTCACCATATACCTAAAATACTTAATAATAAACTTTTAATCTCAGCATTTGCTGATCATTTTTTTTCAAACACCTAACATGGACTTGGGTAAAATTATAAAAACAATCAGCATCTTCTCAAAAGCCTCCAACTATGAAGTAAATCCATCTAAATCCCCCATATTTCAAATCAACCCATTAGGACAAAATCTCCTCCCTCTCACAGACACAGAAATTAAAGTTAAAAAAGCATTTCACTCCCTGGGAATTAACTTCGAACATAACCAAAAAGACTCCTACCAAAATAATCTTCTTAAAGCCTGGACTAACATAGAAAATGACTTGGACAGATGGAAACTAATGAAACTTTCAGTTCTATCAAAAGTGGCAGTAATTAAAATGAATATTTTACCAAAAATATTGTACCAATTTAATGCTACCAACGCTATTATTCCTACCAACTTCTTAAAAAAAATGAATAAAATACTAACTAAGTTCATATGGTTTCCAAAAAACCCAAGGATAGCTATAACAAAACTTATTTTCCCTAAAGACAAAGGAGGTCTGGGGTTACCAGACTTTAAACTCTACTATGATTTAATATACGCAAATAGACTTATTTTAATAGCCGACCACATCCCAAAATATGCAGAATCCTTTCCAAAATGGGTTAATGTATGGTATGCTCATGTTTTAAAGACTAATATAAATCCTAAATCCATACCATTTATAGATGGATCTAACCTAAAAGATATAAAACTTCATGTCTCCATTAAACACAAAATCAAAACCTTTCAATCGCTTCTGTCAGACCTACAACTAAAAAGTGCTTTAACCTTATTACAGCCAATACACTTGAACCCAAATTTAAAAATAGGAAATTAAATGATCAACCTGGATCAATATCCACAAATCAAAGATCTTACAGTCTGGGATCTATATAGACTTAAAAACAGGTCATTAAAAGATATCAAACATCATCTCAACCTTAATAATAAATACACGATAATTTTGAGGCAATTGGTGGAAAAGATATTTATCTTCAGGGACATCCCACAAGAAATAGAAAATATAATAACAAACACACAGGCCTTAGTCAAGTTCTTAAAACTTCCAAAAAAAATGCTGTCAGCTACATACAAGTTAAGCACCTCTATAAAATACCAGTCCGCCTTTACATCTGCTCAATACTGGAAAGACAAGAATTCAGAAATAACTAATGCTCAGCTTTCACAAGCATGGTATAATACAAACAAATACCCTCTCTACATGAAATCGACTTACACCCAATTAATGGTCAACAATAATGCCTATTACATGCCAGAATGACTAAATAAGTTTTTCCCGAATAACTCACCTTTCTGCCCCTTTTGTCCATCAAAAATAGCAGACTTATTGCATATCATCTGGTACTGCAAATTTGCTCATAACCTCTAGGACTCATTAAGAATTAAACTCGACAAAATGGGTTATGGGAAATCTACATTATCCTGGGAATTTGCGATTCTACATGTTAACTCACTTCACATACCCACATCAGATTTAAGAATTCTGATCCCCATATTTGAACTAGTCAAATTATATATTACTCAAAACTGGATAGACAGATCTAAATTAAACTGGGGAGAATTTACGAATATGGCCCACACTTACATAATCTCACACAAACTCATGATTAATTATAAAAAGAAATGAATACAATTCCTAAAAATATGGAAAAATATCTTAGACCACATATTAGAATAATAAATATCTATATTATAACTATGTAATTACCCGCATTATTTGTTATGGAAGACCCTCTCTCTAATAACTTTGAAATAAAATCTCTAAGCAGCATAATTCATTGTAAAATAACATATGATTAGTAAAAGTTTATCTCTCAACTATTAGTGGCACTATTTGTACAGTTGTAAATAGTTGAGTTCAAAGGTTTAATTTACTTCTTATATTATCTACTGGTCACCTTTTGTTTCCTAATATTATGTCTATATTACCTCAGTTTATTTAGATAAATGTCTTATTGTGTTGGCTAATGTCATTTACTATACAGTAGATAACCAGTTCTTTTTTCTTCTGTCATGACAAGATGATATAGGCAATTTATGTTAAATGTCTGTATAAATTTTTTCATTTTCTTTCATTTTATACTTTTTTTTGTCATTGTTGTTAACATTTAAATCTGAAAATGCAATAAAATATAAGTTGGAAGAAAAAAAAGAAGTTTACTGGTGCAATTCTTGGCTGAGGTGCCTTCTGTGTGGAATCTGCTTGTCCTCCCTGTGTTTGCAAGTGGTCCTCCAGTTTCTTCTGACATTCCTAAGACATACAGTAGTTGGACTGGACACTCTAAGTTGGTCATAGATGTGAATGTGCATGCAAGTGTGTGGTGTGGAAGAACTACCACAGCAGGAGTAGCCATTTGGGTGCATAAACTTTGGCTCTAGATGACTGCCACTGTTGAAGTGATACCCTGACCCCGTTTGGAAAAATGGGTCATGGGTGGATCAATAATAACATAGGAAGCCTATAAACATTGGTCATACCTATTCAGCCTGGTGGACTTCTTTGAGAAACAATGGATGAGGACAAAATGGTTCACACTGCCTACTTTGACCTGGCCAAGGCATTTAATACAATCCCCTACCAAGACTTTGTTGAAAAACTCAAGTGGTTAGCTATAAACCATTATGTCACCCAGTGGATATCTAGATCACTCACAGAGAGGACCCTGGAAGTTAGAATTGGGGATTCTACCTCTAAATAGAGGCCAGTCACAAGCAGAGTCCCTCAAGGATCAGTCCTGGGGCTGCTCCTTTTTGGGATTTACTTCCTGAAGTCAAGGTCAATGTCAAGGACCTCTAGCTGACTAGGTTTGCAGATGATTACAAATTAAGAGCAGTCATAGAATCTCCCACCAACACTAGTGTTCTTCCAGAAAGGCTGACACAGACAAATAATGTGTGTTAGAGCCATGGACTAAAACTAAATGCCAAGAAATGCATAATAGTATCCTTCAAGAAGCCATCCACCCCTGGTAACTAACATATTTAACATATACCCCTAAGAGTCAAGCCAGTAGTCAGGGACTTGGGGACAGACATAGACTGTAATTTAGCCTTTGACCATCATGTGTCTACAGTAGTGAGGAAATCATTCTATGTTGTGCAATTTATAAACAAAGGTATGGTATCTAGGTCCAAGGAGCTCATTGTTCCACTGTATTCGGCATTCATCAGACCTGTCATTGAGTACAATGCCCCCTTTGGTATGTACCTAACCAGCCACATCCAACATTTGTAACCTCCACTGAGATGCATGGCTAGGCTTAAAAAGATCCTTGTGGTCATTAGCCTAGTACACACCTACGAACCTATGAATTTCTGAACATCCAGTGAGCATCCAGTATTATAGCAGAGTACCTCCTAAGACACTTGAGGCAGCAGAAGCAGGTTCTGAGCTATTGGTGGGTCATGCATGTGTATTATTATACTGGCATATGACCAGTCTGTAGGTGTCATAAGCCAAGACTCCAGCAGGTATCTAGTGTCACCTGCAATAGATGTTCCACCTGAGGGTTGTGGGTTAATACAGTTGGGCACACTATAATTGTGGCCATATATATATTAACATCAGCCACAATGCCTGCACTTACCAACTAGATGACTCTGTAAAATGCCACTATACAGGAACTGGCCATACAGCTGACCTGAATACCATATATATGATTTATTGGAACTGCCTAGATGTTGTGTGGACATGTTTGCTATGATACCATGCACATCACAGACTACCTGGAATTTAACAAACTAGTGGCCTTTATGGTATGCACATGTCTGTGACTGAGGGCTAGATTGGGCATTTATTGGTAACTGTGTAAACGTTATCATACCAGTGCCATTGTGGTACAGGCAATGTCTCAGAAGGCACATGTGGTCCTAGCTCTTTCCTGTAATGTGCTAGGAAACCATATATGCTCCTGCAGATGTGAAAGCATTATGTCAAGAAACTTGTTGAGTATTTTACAGACAGAGGCATATGAAATACTCAATTTGCTCTCAGTTAGTCTTGGAAAGGTCCACATAGCAAAAACAGAAAGGTTCACATACCCTTGTCTCCACAAGGCCATGCATTCATACAGATTGTGTATATTGGTGACAAATCATGTTGTGTCTTTCGGCTTTTCCCGGTTAGGGGTCGCCACAGCGGAACTCCAGTCCACTAATGATTGGCAGTAGATTTTTACGTGCCGAGTTGCCAGCTCTGACACACAATCTTCAACGAAGGTACGCCCATTCATGCATGTCTCCACACAGAAGACGCTCTAGCTGAGAATCGAACAGGACAACGTCATACTGTGAGGTGACAATGCTACTGCAGCACCACCACTGCAGTGATATTGGTGACAAATCATGCAAGGCCAAATTGATTTCTCTGTCTACTTTAAAGTGACTATTTCCTAATCAGTGAATTATAGTATTTCACCTGCTAAAGGTACTGTTTCCTTCATATGTCGACTTCAGACTGAGCATCAGTAGTTGGAATAAAATTAATTTTATCCAGTTTAATTAGTATACATGGTGATCATTGATGCTTCTGCTATGAAACAAGAGTGGTTGAACTAGTTTTATTGATTGTTGTATTTTGTTGGCTATAAGGTATATAATGGAATGAGACTGTGGAACAGTAAGTGTGTGGATGTTTCTCCTTACCATCAAACTTGCAAAATCTCAGAGTTAAGCATATTTAGAGGTGCCTGAGTGGAGAGGGGTACAGCCACCCCCATAAAAGGTGCAGGAAGCTTGCACCCCTGCTAAATGATGTGTTTTTTTTGTCGTAATTAACAATTTATGATGTTGATTAGGTATTTTTTTCGTGGATGCTGTTTCACTAAATGTTAATTATGTTGTTTTTCTGCAATTCATTTAATTTAACCATAAAAAGCACAGTTTTGCAATCTGGACTACTTGTGGCTTTTTTGAATTAGCACACCATTAGCTTCATTACAGATTATATATCTGCTCAAACTCCCTTAATGAAAAGGTGAATTTATATTCAGAGCACCAAATCTCACAAAAAAGTTTGTTAATTTGACTTGCTCAGAAACTTTGCAAGTATAAACCTACTGTTTAAAGCCAAAATAGTACCTGATAGCAATATGTTATAATATAGGTTGTGCCTCTTTCAGACATCAGACACAGACACAAAGACACACAAAGATAAAGACACACACAAACACACACACATACAAGCACATGCGCTCGCGCACACACACACACACACACACACACACACACACACACACACACACACACACACACACGCACACACACACACACACATTTATTCACACCTATAAAATGATCAAGATCCAGCCTAATGCACTCTTTTTCTGTAACTCTACAGATGAATGCAGATATATAAGCTTGCATTAGCTTCTATCACAAATAGTTAATGCTTTAAGAGCTCATACCTTTAGTGCTCCTTGAGCCATTATCTGCTTAACTAACGGCACTTTACAGCTTCTGTAAAAAAAAAAAATGTAAGAAAGTAGAAATACAATAAAAGGAAATACTGTAGGAGTCAAGCAAAATGGCAACATTTGTATCATGTAGTATGACCCTGGGAAAATAAGAAGTTATGTACTCACCATAACATTCCTTGTAAGTTGTTCATCTCGCCTTCATTCTTGTCTGATGGGTTCGGAGCCAATCCCTCGGCTCCGATTCGGCCATATGCAAAGCTTGAGGTCTTCCAGTAGCTCGAGGCCAAGCCACCTATCCCATAATGCACTGTGAATTATCTCAGATCTTGTTTGCTGTATATATTATAACCATATATAATAGTTATTCCCCAAAGGAAGGTAAGAAGACATTGAGCAACCAGGATGAAGCAACATCTAGGTCATCTATCAGCCAGAAGGGGGTAGGAGGGAGGGAAGTATGTATGAAGGCGAGATGAGCAACTCACATGGAACATTATGGTGAGTGCATAAGTTCTTAATGAGAAGTTGTTCAATCTCTCCGTTCATTCTTGACAGATGGGTAGCGTCCCTAGCACCATCAATCTCGGGTGGCTCACGGGAATACATTTTTCAGGACCATGGACCCAAAGGAAGCCCTGTCCCTGGAGGCCTTATCAACTTTGTAATGCGTGATAAAGGTATGAGGTTTTAACCAAGTGGCTGCTGCACAAATGTTATCAAAGGGTAGTTTGGCTGAAAAAGCAGAAGATGTAGAAACTGCTCTGGTTTAGTGAGCTTTAATCTTGTGTTGCAAAGGCATATTAGCAGCTGAATAGACAAAGGTGATACAATCAGATAACCATTTAGACAAAGTTGTTTTAGCCACTGGTCTACCTGGATTCAGAGAATGAAACAAAGAGCTGGTCTGATTTCCTGATATCTTTTGTTCTATCCAAATAAAATCTGAGCTGTCTGTGAACATCAAGTTTGTGCAGCAAATATTCCAACTTGTTGGAATGATTAGGGAAGAAAACTGGTAACTCAATAACTTGGTTGATATTGGTTTCTGAACAAACTTTGGGCAAAAAGGAAGGATTTGTCCTAAGTGATACTCTGTTAGCATGAAAAATCAAATAAGGAGGGCTGATTGATAAAGCCTGAAGCTATGACACTTTGCGGGCAGAAGTAATAGCCACCAGAAATATGGTTTTCCACGATAAAAATTTGAGATCACAAGATGATGCTGGTTCAAATGGGGGGAGGATTATATGTGAAAGCATAAAATTTAGATTCCATGCAGAATAGGGAGTTTTCACAGGTGGTATCATATGAAATGTCCCCTTGAGAAAAGCCTTGGATAACTTGTGGGACATAATATTTAACCTGTCAATCCCAAGATGAAAGTTAGATATAGCAGCCAACTGGTCCCGAACTGTTGCTGCTGCCGCTCCTTTGTTAAAAATCATAGTCAAGAATTCTAGTATGGATGTCATGAAGGCTTGTAAGGATCAATATTATGCTTAGAGGCCCATATGGAAAATCGCTTCCACTTACTAAGATATAATCTTCTAGTGGACGGCTTATGAGAAGACAAAAGGATCTGTTTTGCCTCACTGGAAAAGTTATGAAGCCTGGCTATGAGGGGAACTGGAGCAGCCAAGCTGTCAGCTTCAGTGACTGCAGAGAGGGATGAAGGTCCCCCGACAGATATGTCAGAAGGTCTGGAACTGGGTCCAGAATCCAAGGATCCTCCAAGAGATGATGTTGAAGGAATGGGAACCAAATCTGCCAAGGCCAATGAGGGGCTATAAGGACGATGGTCCTTCCCAGGGATTTTGCTTTCTGTAGAACCTTGGATATCAATGATATTGGTGGAAATGCATAGAGGAGACCCGGGGGTCAATCGTGTATGAGTGCGTCCCTCGGGGCTTCTCCCAGAGGGGGAATCAGAGCAAAGTAGCTTCTGCATTTTGTGTTGATGTGACTGGCAAAAAGGTCGCAGCAAGGCTAGCCCTATTTGCAGAAAATCCTGTCTGCAGTCTCTTTCTTGAGGGACCACTCATGTGGCAACAATATTGCCCTGCTTAGTTTGTCTGCTATCACATTGGATCTCCCCAGGATGTGCATTGTCAACAGAAGGTGCTGGGAGGAAACAGCCCACTGCCAAACTCTGAGGGCTTCTCGGCAAAGGGGGTAAGATCTGGTTCCCCCTTGCTTGTTCAAGTACCAGACTACTGACATATTGTCTGTCTGAATCGCAATCATTCCTAAAGGAAGAGATTGCTGGAAGTACTGCAATGCCAAAAGTACTGCTCTCATCTCCAGAACATTGATATGCAAATGTGACTCCTGATCGGTCCATGTGCCTTGGGCAGACTTTCCCTGAAAATGCCCCCCCACTCTATCAGGGAAGTGTCCGTGGTCACAATGGCTACTGGAGGGGGTCGAACAAAGGGATGTCCTATGGTGACATGAAGAGATGTCAACCACCACTGGAGATCTTTCTTGCAAGAGCTTGTAATCAATATTGGGTGGTCCATGGGTAGTTCCTGGTAAGACCATTGAGTGGACAACAGCCACTGAAGGATCCGCATATGCATTCTTGCTAATGGTATGGCTAGGATTGCTGCAGCCATCATACCCAATACTTTCAGAACTTCTGAAGCTGGTGCTCTGTCTTTCGATACCAATGTGCTGACATGCTGATGAAGAAGAAAGACTCTTTCGACTGGTAGCCTTAGAGTGGTGGTTGAGGTGTCTAGCTCTGTCCCAATAAAAAATGATATGCTGCGATGGTGACAAGGCAGACTTTCTAAGTTGACTGTAATACCTAAATGATTGCAGAGTGACAGAGTGTACTTGCCTGACTAAGTTGATGCCTAGTGGTGGCGGTAAGGAGCCAATTGTCTAGGTACAGAAACACCTGGAATCCTAGATGCCTCAGGTGAGCTGTGACCACTGCCATGCATTTGGTGAACACTCTGGGGGCTATAGTGAGACCAAAGGACAGGGCTCAAAACTGAAAATGATTGGCTTCCAGCCAAAAACACAGGTGATCTCTGGATGGCCTGGCCATCTTTATGTGGTAGTATGCATCCTTGAGATCTATCGAGCACATCCAATTGCCTTTCCGTAAGAAGGGAAGTATAGACTGAAGCGTGACCATCTGGAACCTCTCTTTCTTTACATATTGGTTGAGTCTGCTGAGGTCCAAAATGGGTCTCCAGTCCCCTGTCTTCTTTGGAACCAAAACGAATCTTGAATAAGTTCCGGATCCTGTTTGGTCTGCTGGGACTGGCTGGATGACTCTTTTTTTGTAGCAACTTTCGGACCTCCATAGTTGCTTGTTCCCTGCAACTGGGTGGAACGTCCAGGATTCTCTTTATGGGGGGGGGGGTGGAAAATGGTATGAAGTACCCTCTGGAAATGATATTTTGTACCCAGCTGTCTTTTGTTATTCCTTGCCAGGCATCTGGGTACAAAGATAAGCGACCCCCGACTGCCTCCAGAGCAAGACAGTCAGGCCTCCTTTCAGGAGCACTGGTAAGGTTGCCCAGAGAAGTGATCTCTGTCACCCTGATGTTGTGAACCCCCTCTGCTGCGAGGGTGGTGTCTTCCACTATTACCCCCTTCTCTGCCCCTGGAGGGGGGGGGTTCACCACGTGTGTACTGAAAGGCTCCTTGGGCTTTCTGGAACAACATTTTCCCTCCCCTTTGACCTTTGGGATAAGGTCGGGTAGGGGTGGAAAAACAGACTCCGATGGCAGACAGAGTCTGTCCCTCTTGTTCACACCTGGTCAAGGTTTCCTTCACTTTAGGCCCAAAAAGGGATGATCCATCAAAGGGGGTGTTAACGAAGGATGACTTGAAGGGCTCCACGAAGGAACACAAGCGCATCCAGGAATGTCTTCTAAGAGCGATTCCTGTACCCGCTGCTCTACTCATTCCATCAGCTGCATAGGATATGAGATGCATGGATGAGTTGTCAATAGAATTTAGGGTAGAAAGCTGGGCAGCAACTTTGTCAGAGGCACCTGCAGCTACTGTACCCTGAAGAGTATCTCCCAACTCCTTAAGGAGATCTCTTTGCAACCTAGTAAAATGGGTTAAGTAGTTCAGTGAACGGAAAGCAAAAGTCACTGAACTGAACATGCATTTCCCATATCTATCCATGATCCTAGACTCTCTAATAGGAGGATGGATAGGCGAGGAAGTCTCAGACATTTCCTTTTTGGTGGCCGCTGCCACCTCCATGGCATCAACTGGGACGCCTTTGGTTAAAAAAGTTTTGTCTGGTGGGGTTGATATAAACCTGTTAGGCCTCCTAGGGACAGGCTCCATGGACTCCGGTGACTCCCACGCCCTTCGAAGAAACCAACTGCATGAGCTCATTGAAGGGCAGAGACACCCAAGAGGTGGAGGGTTGAGACCCAAAAGCCTTCAGAAGAACTGACTTATCCTCAGTAGGGTTTTTGGACTGCCAATCACCCCTCTGCCTAAAGATCTCAAGTATCTCAACAAAGGAGATATCCTCAGAGGGGGACCGTGGGGACCCTTCTGACTCATCCAAGTCAGTATCAGATGTTAAAGACTCCTGTGGGGAGTCCAAGTGTCTCCTCTTGCACAATTTCTTCCTAGCAACCTCCTCAGTGGGGGCTTCTGGAGAGGTCTCGGAAGAGCAGGGGGCACCATGTGGGGTTACCTGAGGCTCTGGGTCTCTATGCTTAGCCTGGACGATGGAAGCAGAAGCAGACACAGGTGCTTCAGGGGATGAGGAAGCAAGGCCTGAAGTTGAGGATGTCTTGGGTGACAAAGTTCTCCTCATGGCATCGAAGGCACCATGGCTGTGATGGGAAGGAATCAACAGATCCGAGGGAACCATCAAACCCTCCCACACCGAGGCAGTGGGCTCTGAGCCAGAGGTAGGAGCCAAGCTCATCCGAGCTGAAGCCCTGTGATGGAGGGTCAGCACCGACAAGTCAGTTTTACTATCCTCTCCGGATCCGACTGGAGAGTGTCAGCTCCTAGAATTCCCGGTCAGTGCCGAGGATGTCAGACTGGATGGAGCTGAGGACACTGGAACAGGCTTTGACCCCAACAGCTCCACAATCAACAGATCTGATTCTTCTGGCTCCAAAGAGCTGACATGGCTCAGAGGAGGAGTAGTCAAAGCAGGAGTAGTGGTCTTCAGCTCCGAAGCCACTTGGGTCGGAGCCAACAGCAATTTAGCAAGGCCTGGTGCCTGTAGAAGCTTCTGCACTAATCGATTCATATCCAAATCTGAAAGGCTGACAGATGACCTAGATGAATGCACCAATGGTGCCGACTGAAGTAAAGGTGACTGAGGCACTTCGGATACCGGCTCCAAGGCTGTTGGCCAGCTCCGAAAAGAAAAGACAGTCGGCTCCAAAACCTGTGGAGCCAATGTCTCATCAGATTTTTTTGCTTTTGATTTTTTTGAGTCCTTAGATTCAGCAGATGACTTGGAGGACTTGGAGGATTTACTAGAAACATCCTGGTCACTCAATGCCTCTTGAAAGGGGTGTTTTAGCAACCCCCTATCCATTAATTTCCTTTTCCTCTCTAAAAGAACCCTGGAAGAAAAGGAATGGCAGATAGCACAAGATTCTTGCAAGTGGACAGCCCCTAAACAATATACACATGTAACATGCCCATCAGTGACTGACATTTTCTGGTTACAGTCCGGACATTTTTTAAAACCTGACTTGGGATGCTTGTCCTTATCATCTACCATGATAACACTCTAATCCCATGCGGATCGAAATACACTGAGAAATTAGCAATGATAGGGTCTAAACACATACACACACACACACACACACACACACACACACACACACACACACACACACACACACACACACACACACACACACACACAGAGCCTAAGATAAAGGTATTGAAAAACTCTATGCTATAACTACTATAGAATAAATGTAGGACACACTCAAACTAACTAGGCTGAAAAACGAGGCCAAATATCTAAAGAGTAAATACAATAAGTATAACTATCACACCAACAAACTCTTATGCTATAATTCTAAGTGTAACAGGATATGTAAGACACACTCAATTTAACTAGGCCAAAAACAATGAGGCCAACTATCTAAAGACTAAATATAGAAAGAATATTATATCACACAGGAAGGAGAAAGCTATAAGAGCTAACTATCTAACTAGTTATTCAAAATATTAGAAAAGATATATGTAAAAGCTAGTAAATAGAAAAATGTTTAAAGTTACTGGCCCGAGCATACACTGGAACCTCTGATCAGATGCCGCGGCAAACTAGATCTGAGGTAATTCACAGTGCATCATGGGGTAGGGGGCTTGGCCTCGAGCTACTGGAAGACCTCGAGCTTTGCATGTGGCCGTATCGGAGCCGAGGGATCGGCTCCGAACCCATCAGTCAAGAATGAAGGCGAGATTGAACAACTTCACATCAAGGTTTTAATACTGATATTCTGTTTAACATTATGACATTTCTTCATGCTTAGAGGTGATCCTACAAGAACACACTGTCTTTAAAGAGGTACATCTTCAAAGATGACCACATGTTATACCAGAGCCCAGAGTGCTATACGTATACAGTAGCTATGCAAATGATGATCCATATTGTGGAATGTAATTCACAAACATATAAATCACTGAATACACTGTGGGATAGTGGCAGGAATATATGAAGTTGCACGTGTGGACATACCGCACCTGCAGTAGTAGCTTGGCACCAAAAAATGGCAGGGTACTCTTCAGCATAACATAGCTAAGCAACAACCCTGACATGTGATACTGAATATAACATGTTTTAATACAGAGATACATACGCAGCATTATTTTGTGGAGTACAGTGTACAAAAGTACACAGCCACAACCACACATTTGCTACCTCCAACATAGGGGTGACAAAGATCTCGCATCATTAGAAGAGAATCTTTCAGCAAATCTATTAATTTTAATAATGTTCACAATAAACTTACTTCACAGGCATAGCTTGGATAGCAGATGTTTTTGTGAATCACCCCGACTATGTCTGTGGAGTAATAACAGATGGGGAAAAATTGTTGCACTGCCATCTACCCTGCCTTAGTGTTATGCCTGATCAGCAAAGTGGTGGTTATGTTCTCAAACTCCTGACTTGGAAGGTTTCTACAATATATGGGTAGAACCACAGGGATACTCTAAGGTGACCTTTGTGGCAAGTGTCTGAGTTATACAAGGGCCATAACGATGACTAATCAAAGCACTTGTGTAGTGTTTAAGTGCCAGTCCCACCCCACCAGAAACATTTGAGTCTGCCATCATTAGAGACTACACTGGTAGAAATACTGATAGAATCCTCAAGGCAGCTCTTGTAATATACTGATGAGGAGACAAAGTGCAATAATATATTCTAAATATTCCTCTCCTGGCTATTGCCAGCATTAAGCATTGTAATAATCATGATTCCGGTTAGTGCTATGGAAAGACAATGCAAGATTAAGTATGCATTATTTTGTCTACTCAGAGGTCATGAAGTAAGTCTATGCACTGACATCAAAGTCTACCATCTTTTGCAGGCCACTGCAATGGCTGACTCCCTTTTAGTATTAACCAGTGTCCTAGTACACAGAGTTGCATGGCAAATGTTATTCAACACTAGGCTGCCTGCAACAAACTTGTATTGCAAAATAATGGTTGAAAGTCAGGGATGTTAACAAAGTAAATCAGTTGCAGCTGGTGATGATGTATAGCTCTGCCTTTCTTCTCTGCTGTACATAATACAGAAGCATTATTTAGGAAAGCATATGATGGGAATGTAAGTTTAAAAGAAAAACTGTACAAGATCCTGTCCACCAGTGGTTGCTGAAAGGTCTGTCTGTGCAGGGTCTGACTGTTGTGTTATGCAGCTTTCTTAAGTGCACAAGAGTTGGATCCATGTACAGGGCACATAACACAACTTGCATTATGGGCATTTATAAATACTATGTTTGTAAACATAGTTGATTAAACATTTTGCAAATCACCGTCACAGTAAGATGCCAACATTATTTAAATGTGTGCACTGTCCCTGACTACTAAAGAGCTGCACATAGAAAATAGCAACATCTGTTTGAGACCAATATCTTTTCTCCAAATACAGACAGTTGCTTTCATTTTATGTTCTTAAT
>NC_056725.1:1228872654-1228920154 GCF_019279795.1 Protopterus annectens
CTGCTTGCAGTTACCATTGTTTCCAAACCTGATTTTCTATAACTACCACGCATTTCATATTTGATATAGTATTTTTTTATTGGATTTACACAATCTTGTTAGATCTACAAGTGAATTTCTGAATCAAACCTACCAAAACAGCTTGAAATTCTAACCAAGCAGAGCTGGTGATAGTTTGCTGGAAGGGCATAGCGCACTAGTTGTATTCACAGAAGTAATGGATAGCAACTTTAGAACCTTACATAGTAATTATATGTGTTGTGGAAGTAAATACTGATAATATAGTTTAGATCAAACATGTCAAAGTAGTAAAGTCACTGTCTTAAACAAATGACATGTTCTTGACTGAAATGTTTATTTCACATTGTATCTTTGTGTGAAAAATTTAAAAGTTTTCCACCAGTCCATCATGCATTAGCAGGGTATCTTTAAAATGTCGTAGACAAAAGTGATGAGATTTTACCTTCTGTAGACATTGTAATATTTCCTTATTTATTTCTTAATACCACTTGGCCAAACTGAACACATGCAGTTTAACATTTAAAGTATTTGTAACTAAAGCTTCAGTATTAAAAAAGTTGGATATGAGTAACCAAACAGACTAACAAAAAACATCTCTATAGTGGCAGATTAAATGTGCATCAGGAACTAGGTAGTTTTCAAAGCATGGAACCCACCTGCACACACACACACACACACACACACACACACACACACACACACACACACACACACACACACATGCAGACACACACACACACACACACACACACACACACACACACACACACACACACACACACACACACACACACACACACACACACACACACACACAAACACTCACACATACCTCAGGCTTCTGGTTGTGATTAAAAAGTAATGGTGACAATTAATATATTTCAACTTTGTTTCACACAACAAACAGTAAGCACAGTAAAGTATTTCAACTTGCTTCACAAAAATTACATTGTCCTACAAAGCCATAATAAGGAGCAAATGCAGCAATCAGTCATGTTCTTCTACGAACAGCCCATGCAGCGAACAAAGTAACCATAATTATACTAGATTCATAGCCTAGTAACAACCTGTGAACCTATAATTATGGCTACTTTGTTGTCTGGGTGCATACCACATGTCAACTGCAATAAAATAAAAAAGGTAAATTAAATGCTATAACAGTAATGTATTTCAACTCCATTTTACATAAATACACAGTTGTTCTCCAAACCAGCCCCCACAACAAAGTGCTCATCTTGCAAAGCTGTACACTGGACAAATCTGGTTGCCTTAGGATAAAAAGTAACCTCAGCAGCCAAAACACTACAGGAGCCAGGACACTACAATCACTGTTCTTTAGCACTTCAACCATACCTTTACCATTTAATATGTGTGGGTTTACTGCTCCTCATTGTCTCACAAATCAGGTAGATCATGGTATAGCTAAGACAAAAATCCTGCAAACTGACTGCTTAGGTGCACAAATTTCCCTCACAGGGTACTGCAGCTGTGATTGCTTTGAATAGGGCCACCATGAGCTGCTTATTTCTTTTGTGTATTTATATAAAAATAAATAAATGAACTGTAGCATTCTACTCAAAGCAATTGCATTTGCAGTACCTTACTGCTGTGTTAGCCTTGGGCCTCCTGGATCTGTAGGCCCCAGGCAGCCACCCAAAGTCACCCCCATTATAACTGCCACTGAACCTGTAGAATAATAGTTGCAAATATCCATATAGCAAGGCATAAACACTCTGGCACTTGAATACACATCACTTTAGTTCAGATTTTATTTTGCTGGAAACTGGATGTTATATTATATTTCAGGTTAGCTCAAAACTGAAATAAAGCAGTTTTGGTCTGACTTAAATCTGTTTTACATATTAAACTAATACCCTAGAATGGTGCTGAATGCTATAAAAATCAGTATAAAAATACACTTTACTGTTTTAAAGCAAATGTCAAAATACTTTGTTTAATTGTAAAGACTTCAGTCACACTCTATAGTATAAAACATAATTCCATTGAAATTAATCACACTTGAGCTCAAAGCCTGTTGATATTTCACTGTAAACAATACTAAAAGGTATAAAGTCAAGACACTTATGACTAGAACTGGAACCCAGACAGCACATCTTCTAGTTACAAAAATGTTAAACCCATATTTCTAATGTTACTTAGCATTACAAAAATCTGAAATAAACATTAATTTTCTTGGACCTTTGGCATCTTACAACTAAATTAAATACATGCAGCTTGTAAACCCACTAGCACTCTCTTCTGTATCATTGTTACACCTAAATGAAAAAACATTCCCTTAAATTGCATCTCTCCTCACATTGGATATGTACTGCACTTCCACTAACAGCCCTAAAACCTGACCCCCCCCATCCCAATATCCATCTCCTCATCACTCAATAACTACTCTACACTAATTCCAAGTTTCACTACTTAATTGTATGCCTTCCTCACTGGTGCCACCAATGTAATCCATTGTTACCAAATCATTGTATACAATCATATAGCTGTTTTATGCGAATGTTGTCTTATAAACCCTGTATTGTTCATTATTTATTTTGTCTGTATGTAATAATTGTGGAGCTTTTCTCCCCGGGCCTCCACTGAAAATGGGTTCTTCAAGCCCAGTGGACTTTCCCGGTAATCAAATGCAATAAATAAATAAAATAAAAATAAATTTAAAGACAATGTGTAATTAAAAGCTTGATTCTCATGCTCATTTCAAAGATAAATGAATCTAGAATAGAAATAGTTTTTGAAGCATATTTTACATCTTGATAAGGATAGTTTTATTCTCCTTATTTTTCTCTTAGATCCATTTGCACACCCTGCCTTAAGGAAACAGGTTCTCATATTTCATCTTTATAATTCGTAACAACATTTTTAAATATTTTATTTATTTATGTATTTATATTTGTTTACCAGGGCAAAGCACTGATCACAAAAGACGAGTTGCAGACTCAGTCCTGGTTACACGAATAGTAAAAGAAGATTGTGCAGCAACATGGCATTAATATATAAAATACATTAAGTATAGGAAACTGTGCATTTACATAGAGATTTACTTATGTGTTGTAGTCAAACAAATGCCTCAATAGCAAACTATATGTACATATTTACATAAGAAAAAGCAAGAAATAGAACAAAAAAGAAAAAGGAGGAATTAGAAGAAGAGAAAGAGGAAGCGATGGAGTTAGAGTATAAGCTTGAATATAGCTTATGCAATAGTAAATTGGTAGGATATCATCTGCAAATTAGTAAGTCACCAGCTAAGTATGTGAAAGATGAGATTTTGTGAAGTTATGTTACAAATGTTAGGTATTATCTACCAGGCAGGTCATTAGAGAATTTAGTATTAGGCAGGTTTGTGGAAAGAAGGTGAGAAGAGGTCTGTTGTTAGGGACCTAGTCTGCACGAGGTGCACAGTTATGTGACATACCATCTATTCAGACAGTTATATTCATACTACTTTTTAGAAAGTGTTTGGATTGAGACCTGAAAGCTGAGTAGTCAGTGAGTTCAACTAAATCATGAGGAAGTGACTACCATAGTTTTTAGGCAAGGACTGAGAAGCTGTCACTAGTAGACTGTAATCTGAAATAAGTTCTTTGTAGAAATGGGCCCCCTCTGTCTTGGCTGCTGAGGTTATAGGTTGTAGAAGCACAAACACCATTTGGAGGTGAGATGGGAGTGGGGTACTCTATTAATATACACTCACTAACTCTTTCAACTTGGAACATTTTTTTTAAATTAAATTGTCGACAAGTCCCCGTACTTTTATTTTAAGCAACATAAATTTAAAAAGCATCACATAAATTTTATTTATTTGACATTTGTTGACTGGGAAAGTTCAACTAGGACAGAGCCTATTTTCAGTGGAGGCCCATGGAGAAATGCTCCAAATGCGTGTCTTTGGAATGTGGGAGGTTCATAGGTTCATAGGTTCATAGGTTCATACTAGGCTATCTGCCCGAGGGCATTTACAAGCCTAGCCCATAGTTTTGTGGCTTACGCCACCCCTTTAGTATGGGGAACTATACCCATTATTTTGCTGTGCCTCTGTCGAGCAGTGACACTGAGGTAATCCCTGGGGTATATCTGCGATCTCCCATCCATTGGTCAAGATTTCTCTTGAACAAGGCCAGCGAGGTGCTCTGCCTCACATATACCGGGGTTTTATTCCACAGCTTAGGGAGTCTTTGGGTGATGAATCTATCCCTCCAGCACGTCCTATTAATAGCCATGTCGAGGTTTAAGTCTCCCGCCCTTGTGGCTCTGATGGATCTAGATTTTTTGAGGTGAAGCATATTCATCAAATCTGGGTTTGATATGGCCTTGTATGTTAGGCAAAGGTCACCTCTGAGCAAGCGTGGCGACTGAATAGAGCTGGAGTTCTTTCAGTCGGGCAGCATAGGACAGATGTTTGAGACCCTTTATCCTTTTGGTGAGGAACTTTTGTGGCCTCTCCAGCTGCTGCAAGTGTCGGGTCAGATACATTCGAATGGGGCATTGTACTCAATCATTGGTCTGATGAGTGATGAGTATAGGAGACTATGACCTCCCTTGATCTAGATGAGAATCCCTTCATGATAAGGTGGGCAATGTAGAAGGTCTTCCTAACTACTTTAGCTACATGGGTGTTGAATGACAGACTACTATCAACCTGGGTCCCCAGGTCCCTGATAACTTCTTCTGTGCTCAGTGGATTGCCACCTATTTGGTAGCTAGGGGTAACCTTGTTTTTCCCGAAGGGTATGACTATGCATTTTTGGCATTTAACTTTAGGCCATGGCTCTGGCACCAGTTATCCGTTTCTGTGAGACCCTTCTGAAGGATATCTGTGTCAGATGTGTTTTCTACTATGGCGCCAGTTTGCAGTCATCTGCAAACTTTGTCAGCCATAACCCTCCTGTGTTTGCTTGTACTTTGGAAAAGTAGATGCCAAACAAGAGAGGGCCCAGGACTGAGCCCTGTGGTACACCACTTGTGACAGGCTTTGAGTCTGACATGGCGCCAGCAACTCTGACCCTGTGGGTTCTGTCACTCAGCCAGTTTGCAACCCATCTTGTGATGTATGGGTTAACATTTAAGCTGATGAGTTTTTCAATGATACCCGAGTGGGGTATTGTATCGAAGGCCTTCGCCAGATCGAGGTAGGCTGTATGGACTGCCTTTCCCTCATCAATGGCTTTGGTGACTGTTTCGAAAAAGTCAACCAAGTTTAGAAGGCATGATCTGCCTTTGACAAAGCCAAACTGGGATGGATCCAAAGTCTGCAAATTCCCTATGTCTTTATTTATGAGGTCCATTATGATCCTCTCCATGGCTTTGCAGATAAGGCTTGTCAAGCTAATGGGCCGGTAATTTCCAGGGTCGGTGGAGGCACCGCCTTTGTGAAGTGGGACCACAGTTGCAGTGCACCACTTCCTGGGTACATATCCAGAGGTAAGACTATGATTAAACAGCTGTCCTAGCTGTGGGTTTAATTCCTCATTGAGTTCGTGGAGCACACAGCCGGGGACACCATCAGGTCCCATGGATGCTGTGTTTTTTGCTTTGGAGAGAGCAGTTCTCACTTGGGCGTTGGAGATGTTTGGGGGGCTGCAATCGCTTGGTATAGATATCTCTCCTTTGGGGGGAGGGGAGTTTGCACTGAACCTGTCAGCCAGTATGTTGGCAATGTCTGTAGGATCAGTAATCTTCACATCATTTTGAACTAGTTCTGAGCATATCTGGGAGTTTCCTCCCAGGTTTCTAACATAGCTAAAGAAGGCCTTATGATTGTCTTTTGAGTCTTTAGCTATTTTTCTCTCAAAATTTGCTTTGGATGATTTTATGAGAGCTCTTAGTTTTTACTTATAGTGATCAAGGGTGTCTTACCTTTTAAGGATTTTGCTCTATCTTGTAGTAGCTTCCTCCTTTTGTTGTAGAGTTTGTTTATGGCTGGGGTCCACCAGACTGGACGCTTGCCTTTGGTACAAAGAGTCTTTGTTTTGCTTGGGATTGCCTTATCCATGCAGTCCTGCAGGTGCTGGTAGAAGGCATTTGTAAGTGATTCAGCGGCTTGAGTACTGTTTTCCGCACGGGGCCTTAAAGGAGACCACACTAGTCTTTAGAAGTGTGAAGTCGGCTTTAGAAGTTCTTTACTGTGGTCTTTTTATTTCAGGTGGGGTGGGATGAGGACCTCCAGCGAGATTAGTTTGTGATCTGATCTCACCACTGAGGGGTATACTTCCGGTGTTGAACATTGTGCTCCCATGTTCGTGATGATGAGATCAAGTATGTTTTCTCCTCTTGTGGGGATGGTGACTAGTTGTTCCATGGCATTTGAGTTTATGAATTCCAGGAACTTTTGGGCTAGGGTGTTTGGGCTTGAGTAGTGTTCCCAGTCTATATTAGGGTAATTGAAGTCACCTAGTATGATGGTGTTTGGTGATAAATTTATCCCCTCTAGTGTTTTCAGGAAGGCCATGTGAGGTTCCTGAGTTTGTGAGGGTGGCCTGTAACATGCTACAATTTCCAGAGCAGTCTTGCCTATGGTTAATTGCACCTGGATGGTCTCCGATGCATCGTGCATTGCCACCAGTCTTGAGGTGTGGGTGTCCTTGATGAATATGGATACCCCCTCCTTTCTTGGTATTGTCCGGATTTTGGGGCCGGAACGCATGATAAGAGGTAAAACCTGATAGTGCTGGGGTGCTCTCAGGAGCCTTGAACCAGGTTTCTGTCACTGCACAGACATCGATGTTCTCCATACTGAGAAGGGCCTCGAGTGCGTGCATTTTGAGATTTAGACTTCTGGCATTGAGCAGCATTACCCTTAGTTTTTTCCTTTTTGTGTTCTAGGGTGGTAGGTTTAGAATTTGAGCCTTGCCTAAAAAGGCACTATGGGGTGGCAAGAGCCTTTGCCAATATCCGGAATCCCAGGGTGACAGGTGCAAGCCGTCCCTTGTGAAGCAGCGTGGCTTGTCCAGCATGTCATCCCAGGCAGACAGACATTGGATCCCCTTTGAATGACACCAGAGTTTAAGCCAATTGTTAAAGCTGATCATCTTATCTCTGTATTGTGGCATCATTCTTGGTGAAGGTAGGATACTGCTCAAGGTCAGGGTCATACCTGCCTGGGCTACATAATCAGAGAGCTCCTCAATGTCTCTTTTCATGTAGTCCAAGGAGGTACGTCTCAGGTCATTTACACCAGCGTGGACAATGACTGAGTCGTATTTGTACCTGCTGTTGAGAGACCTGAGTGCTTGCGTTATGTGGCGGATTCTAGCGCCCGACAGGCAGCTTACTGTGACCTTCTCCTTACTCAGTCTGGTGAGCGGGACGTCAGTGTGTCTGACTATGGAGGAAACCGAGTGAACTCAGGGAGGACATGCACACTCTGCACAAAAGGCACCCCAGCCGAGAATCTCTTGCTGTGGGATGACAATGTTAATGACTGCACCACTGCACCACAGTTAAATTTAGCCCATACCATGCATAACTATGACTTTTAATCATGCACAGTTCCTAGCTGGACACCTGACCTCTTAATTTTCTGTACTGTAGACCCACTAGTCAGGTGGCAATGGATGCATTGTCACATAGAAATCTGCACGAGTAACATTAAAACATTTTTTGACCTCCCACGCATGCATACTCACATAAGTTTTTTCACAAGAACAAAACACATCAATATTTTAAGCAGTGCTAAGCTAAGCACAGATATTTACCAAATCATCTTGAATACAAATCTATCTGAGCTGCAGGTAACCATTTTCCATCTTCTTTCCTCTGAGGTCCTTGATATTGTTGTTCACCCCTTCATCCCTGTGATGATACATACAGAACACTTCGCTCAAAAAAGCATTTCAACTCCAATCACTTTCTAGCTGAACTATTTCAAAATAACTGGTCCCCTCTAAAATATCTCCCACTTAATGAAGCAGTAGCATACTTCAACTCCACTTTCCTATCTATCCTAGATAGCCATGCTCCAAGTCAAACTATTAGAACCAAGGCTAAACCTGCTCCCTGGCTAACCTACAACACTAGGCAGAAAATCAATCAAAGAAATAAATCTTGGGCGAAATGGCGTTCCACCAAGAACCCAACTGACCACCAAAACTTCAGACAACTTAGAAACAGTACAAAAAAAGCCATCCTGACAGATAAAAAAAACTACTACCTCCAATTTCAGCAAACCTCCAAAAAGGAACCTAAAAAGTTCTGGGCCAGTATGAACAATCTCCTATCCCCAGGCCAACCTATCACACCCAACCCTCAAGACTCTAACCCAGACAACCCCACACAAATAGCTAATGACTTCAATTCATTCTTCACTAATAATATCCAAACCCTTGCTAGTCACCTAACTCCTGACACCTCTAAGCTACTCTTACCTGCTATAAATGTATCTCCATCCTTTCATTTTCAACCTGTATCAACTTCCTTCATCTTATCACTGCTCAAAAAGCTAAGACCAACCACCCCCTCTGCTGACAAACTCCCAGCTGAATTCCTACAAATAGGAGCCAAGGCTATTTCCTACCCCATCTCTATACTGACAAATCGATCCATTAATGAAGGAATTTTCCCCTCTATCTGGAAGATATCTCACATCATCCCTCTACACAAAGGAGGTAAATCTAATGACCTTTCTAACTTTCGTCCTATAGCTCTTCTATCACCTATAGCTAAAATCATGGAAAAATGTATCCACAAGCAGCTTCTTAACCACCTTCTACATCATAACCTACTTGCCAACTGTCAGCACGGCTTCAGACCCTTCCACAGCACTACCACTGCACTACTCTCCTTTACCAACACAATCAACTATAACCGCAACAATAACTACCTATCATCTGCAGTCTTCATTGACTTATCTAAAGCATTTGACATGGTTAATCATAAACTTCTTCTACACATACTAAAATCTCTCTAACTTGATCCTCCATCCATAACCTGGTTCACATCTTACCTAGAAAACCGCCAGCAAGCAGTTCTCTGGAAAAATACATTATCTAATCTCCTTCCTATATCTTTGGGTGTACCTCAAGGCTCCATCTTAGGCCCCCTTCTATTTTCTATCTTCATCAATGACCTACAATCTGCTATCCCAAAATCTACCTGCATACAATATGAAGATGATTCTGCCATAGTCTGTTCTGCCAACTCACTAAATGAACTTCAGTTACTCACCCAGAAAGCTTTTACCACTGTTGAACAATGGTTCTGCGACCGTTGCCTACTCCTTAACGCCAAGAAAACCAAACTGCTACTGTTCTCACCTTTACGCAAAACTGCCCCACTCAATTTAACTCTTACTTCCACTGACAACACACTTATTTCTCCAGACTCAACAGCTAAACTATTAGGAATAACTATTGACAATAATCTCAGCTTTGACCCCCATATCAACAACACTATCAAATCTGTTAATAAAAAATCGGATCCCTTTACAGAATAAAACCCTTCCTGACACCTGAAGCTAGGACCACCTTAGCCATATCTCACCTTATCTCTACTCTCCTATACGCTTCCCCCATCTTCATTAATCTCTCCAAAAACAACCTCAAGAAACTTGCAACATCTTACCATAACATTGCTAGATTTGCCACAGGATCCCCATTTAGAACTCATCATTGTCTGAACTTAAAACATCTAGGTTGGCTTGAATTTCCCAACCTACTCAGTCTTCATCAATTATTAATAGCACACAAGATCTTATACCAACCAACTAAAATTCCTATACTCTCTAACCTCATTTCACCATATAACAACCTGAAACATCTACACTCTTCCAACAAACTACTGATTAATATAACCAAACCCTCTAACTCTGCAGGTGACTGTCTCTTTTCCAACTCCGTTGGAAAAATGTGGAACAATCTACCCTCTGATATCACATTTCTATCATCCCTCCCTCTTTTTAAAAGACATTTGAAAGTTCATCTCAACAAACACTGGCTTTGCTCCTGCACCTACCCAGCTTAATCCTTCCACTTCCTCTCTATCCATTACTACCTCCTTAATCCTTACCATCTCTACTACCTTAGCCTTGTAAAGTCTACCTCATATATCAACTTTATAGAAATATGTTATCCCTCACATACTGTAGAACTAAAAAAAAAAAAAAAAAAAAAAAATTCTGTTCATTATATTTGTTGAGTTGTGCTCTAACCTTATTTTATTACTATGCGTATTCACTAGCTCTTTTTCTATATGTTTCTATTGTTGTATTGTATTGCCTGACTATGTTTAAACTTTTATAATCATTGGAGCTTTTCTCCCCGGGCCTCTACTGAAAATGGACATACATCCAGCTAGACTAGCCGGTCAACAAATGTTAAATAAATAAAAATAAATAAATGATGTAAGGTTCATAGGTTCATAGGTCCATAGGTTCATACTAGGCTATCTGCCCTAGGGCATTTATAAGCCTAGCCAGAGTGTGTGTGGCTTTCACCACCCCTTAGGATGAGAATACTATACCCATTAGTTTGCTGTGCCTCTGTCCAGCAGTGATACAGAGATGATTCCCGGGGTAAATCTACAATCTCCCATCCACTCGTCAAGATTTCTCTTGAACAGAGTCAGTGAGGGGCTCTGCCTCACATGGACTGGGATTCTGTTCCATAGTGTAGGGAGTCTCTGGGCGATGAATCTGTCCCTCCAGCATGTCCTATTTATATCCGTGTTGAGGTTTAAGTCTCTTGCTCTCGTGGCTCTGGTGGATTTGGATTTTTTGAGGTGGAGCATGTCCATTAATTCCGGGTTGGACATGGCCTTGTATGTCAGGCACAGATCACCTCTGAGCAGACGGTATGCGACTGAATAGAGCTGGAGTTTCTTCAGTCGGGCATCGTATGACATATGTTTGAGCCCCTTTATCCTTTTGGTGAGGAACTTTTGGGGTCTTTCCAACTGCTGCAGGTGTCGGGTATGGGGCGTTGTACTCAATCATTGGTCTGATAAGTGAAGAGTACAGGGTACAATGACCTCTCCTGATCTGGATGTGAATCCCTTCATGATCAGGTGGGCAATGTAGAAGGTCTTCCTAACCACTTTGGCAATGTGAGTGTCAAAAGAGAGGTTACTGTCAACTTGGGTCCCCAGGTCCCTGATAACTTCTTCCGTGTTTAATGGATTACCACCTATGTGGTAATTATGGGTTACCTTGTTTTTCCCAAAGGGTATGACTATACATTTTTTGGCATTTAGCTTAAGGCCATGGCTCTGGCACCAGTTATCCATTTCTATGAGACCTTTCTGGAGGATGTCTGTGTCTGATTGAGTGTCAATTATGGTGCCCAGTTTGCAGTCATCTGCAAATTTTGTCAGCCACAATCCCC
The DNA here is from genome assembly GCF_019279795.1 of Protopterus annectens. Lineage (NCBI taxonomy): Eukaryota > Metazoa > Chordata > Ceratodontiformes > Protopteridae > Protopterus > Protopterus annectens. The sequence continues at coordinate 1,228,884,012 of NC_056725.1, forward strand.
CTATGTTTGCCTGCACTTCAGAAAAATAAATGCCGAACAAGAGGGGCCCAGGACTGAGCCCTGTGGGACACCGCTCGTGACCGGCTTAGAGTCTGACATGGCACCAGCAACTCTAACCCTGTGTGTTCTGTCCTTGAGCCAGTTTGCAACCCATCTTGTGACATATGGGTTTACATCTAAGCTGGTGAGCTTTTCTATGATGCCCGAGTGGGGTATTGTGTCGAATGCTTTTGCTAGGTCAAGGTAGGCTGTGTGAACTGCCTTACCCTCATCAATGGCCTTAGTGACTGTTTGAAAAGTCGACCATGTTCAAGAGGCAGGATCTGCCCTTGATAAAGCCAAATTGGGTAGGATCCAGTGTCTGTAGGTCCCCAATGTCTTTATTTATGAGTTCCATTATGATCCTCTCCATAGCTTTGCAGACAAGGCTCGTCAAGCTTATGGGGCGGTAATTTCCAGGGTCCGTAGAAGCACCGCCTTTGTGGAGTGGGACCACAGTTGCCGTCGCCATTCTTTGGGTGCGTATCCTGTAGTAAGGCTAAGATTAAACAGCAGCCTTATGTGTGGGTTTAGTTCCTCATTGAGTTCATGTAGCACACAGCCGGGGACACCGTCCGGTCCCATTGATGCTGTGTTTTTTGCTTTAGAGAGAGCAGCTCTCACCTGGGCATCTGAGATGTTTGGGAGGCTAGACTCTGGTGGGATAGATATTTCTCCTTTTCGGGCTGAGGGAGCGGAGAAATTTGCACTGAACCTGTCTGCCAGTATGTTGGCAATGTCTGTGGGTTCAGTGATTTTTTTATCATTTTGGACTAATTCTGAGCATATCTGGGAGTTTTCACCCAGGTTTCTAACATAGCTAAAGAAGGCTTTATGATTGTCTTTTGTGTCATTAGCGATTTTTCTCTCAAAGTTGGCCTTGGATGATTTTATGAGTGATCGTAGTTTTTTGCTAGTATTGATCAGAGATGCCTTCCCATTTAGGGATTTTGCTCTGTCATGTAGTAGCTTTCTCCTCTTGTTGTAGAGTTTGTTTATGGCTGGAGTCCACCAGACCGGGCACCTGCCTTTGGTTGAAAAGATCTTGATTTTATTAGAGATTGCTTGATCCATACATTCCTGGAGGTGCTCGTAGAAGGCATTTGTAAGGGTTTCAGCAGCGTGGGTTGTGGTTTCCACTGGCTCGGGGGCCTTGAAGGATACCACTCCAGTCTTAAGAAGTGTGAAGTTTGCTTTTGAGAAGTTCTTCACTGTGGTCTTTTTTGCTGGGGGTGGGGGCGGGATGTGGATCTCCAGTGAGATTAATTTATGGTCTGATCTCACCAATGAGGGATATACTTCTGGTGTGGAGCATTTTGTCCCCATGTTTGTGATGATCAGGTCTAGTATATTTTCTCCTCTTGTGGGAATGGTGACTAGTTGTTCCATAGCATTTGAGTTTATGAACTCAAGGAAACCTTTGGGCTAGGGTGTTGGGGCTTGAGTAATGTTCCCAGTCTATGTTTGGGTAGTTGAAGTCACCCAATATGATGGTGTTTGGAGAGACATTTATACTCTCCAGTGTCTTCAGGAAGGCTGTGTGGGTTTCCTGAGTTTGAGAAGGTGGTCTGTAGCATGTTACAAACTGTAGGGCAGTTTTACCTATGGTTAATTGCACCTGGATGGTCTCCGATGCTTCGTGTGTTGCCACTAACCTGGAGGTGTGGGTATCCTTTATGAATATGGATACTCCCCCTCCTTTTGTAGTTTGGTCCAGATTTTGGGGCCGGAACGCATGATATGAGGTATAACCTGATAGTGCTGGGGTGCTCTCAGGAGCCTTGAACCAGGTTTCAGTCACAGCACAAACATCGATGTTCTCCATACTGAGGAGGGCTTCGAGTGCATCTTGAGGTTTAGACTTCTGGCATTGAGCAGTATTACCCTTAGTTTTTCTCCATTTTTGTTTTCTAGGGCAGTAGGTTTATCATTTGAGCCTTGCCTAAAAAAGGCACTATGGGGGTGGCAAGAGCCTTTGCCAATATCCGGAAGCCCAGGGTGACAGGTGCAAGCCGTCCCTTGAAGCAGCGTGGCTTGTCAAGCATGTCATCCCAGGCAGACAGACATTGGATCCCCTTAGAATGACACCAGTAATTAAGCCAATTATTAAAGCTGATCATTTTGTCTCTGTATTGTGGCATCATTCTTGGTGAGGGTAGGATACTGCTCAGGGTCAGGGTCATACCGGCCTGGGCTACATAATCTGAGAGCTCCTCTATGTCTCTTTTCATGTAGTCCAGGGAGGTACGTCTCAGGTCATTCACACCGGCATGGACAATGACTGAGTCATACTTGTACTTGCTGTGGAGTGACCTGAGTGCTTGTGTTATGTGGCGGATTCTAGCGCCTGACAGGCAGCTAACTGTGATCTTTTCCTTGTTCAGTCTGGTGAGTGGGATGTCAGTGTGTCTGACTATGGAGTCACCTATAACAAGTGTGTCTGGCATTGTGTTTGGCCTTAAGGGCTGTGACTGTTTAGCACACGGACTTTGAGAACTATGTGTTGCATGTCTTATGTCTTGAGGTGGCAGTTGCTTGGGTGTCTGCTTTGGAGGCCTCTGTAGTTTTGGTAGATTTTGATCAGTGCCTCCAGTATGTCTTTGTGTGTTTATGTGTTTGTTTTACAGTTGTGATAGTTCTATGTGAAACTGGGTTTGTGGTGTGCGTGGTTTCCTTCTCCTCCTGTCTGGTCTTGCCAGTCCTGAGTTGAGAGAGCTCAGCCTCCAGTTTGGCTATATAGTTGCATCTCTCACATGTATTTGTGTTTTGTGGGAGAAGGAGTGGGTTGTCTGTGTACATGAGGCAATTGTAACATTGCCTCAAGATGCCCAGATTCACCAGCTGAACAGGAGAGGACGCTAGCAACTGACCCTTGACATGCTAGAAAAGTGAAAAATTTGCTGTGTAACTGAGTCAGAAGGGACCTATAGGAAATGGGTACTCAAGGGATTCTAGGCTAATGTAGTACTTTGTTTAGTATACAAGTACTTTACCTATATAAAAATGCTTTAGGAGCAAGTGCTGAGCTATTGAGATAGAGAATAGACTGTTTAGATTGCAAGTAGAGAAGTTCTAAGGGAAAAATTGAAGAGCAGACTTTACGGAGCCAGAAATAGTTTAACCTTGTTTAACCGGCGCTGCCCGATGGTGCTCTATGGGCAACTCCATGCTAAATCACGCCAAAGCGCTAAAGCGGGCTTTATAGCAGGGGTTGAAAAGACCTAGGAATTGACCCAAAATGGCCAATAGACTACAAGTTTCTGGCTGGAACCACTGCTCTAGGGACAAATAGGCTGCTCAGTGCTCCCCACTCCCACTGGTGAACAAAGAAGCTTCCCTTTATCCAAATAAGGATATGGAATAGCACAGGAACCAAGCCAAAGCCCAGAGATCAGCAAACTCTGAAGACTGGACTATTCTAGTTCAGTAAGGTGGGAAAACAAGAATTTTTTTTTTTTTTTTTTTTTTTTTACAGAAAACAGAGGAAAAACAGACAGTAAATGCTTTTAAACGGCTAGCGCACTTGAGTGTGTTGGCCTACAGGTAAAATTAAGCAACAAATAACTTTTTTAAAAGTGCAAAACAGTTAATCAACACAAAAACAGTTTAAAGGTATTGCTAGCTATTCCAGGAGATGTAGGGCAGTGGATAAGTAACATATGCCAGCACAGCTAGCTGGAATTTTGTAAATAATTATATGCCATTTGTATATCAAACTGATTTGTACAGATGCTTGTGTTTAAAATGTATTTGTAAAGTTGCTTGTGTTAAAAATGTATCAACAGTGTGTCCTGCTGGACAGAAAAGAAATAAACATTTATATCAAACTGTACTGTTGTAAATAGGATACTGGAAGAGAAGAGCTTAATCTCAGTCCAACTAACTTTGAAAAGTGAAACTTTGAAAAATAGCAATAAATTAATTACTTAATGTAGGTCATAAAGATTGTATCTTACAGTTCTGACTGCAGCCAGAGATGAAATGTCTGTGCCAGAGAGTGGTTTATTAGTTCCTGTAGGAAGAGTAGAAGTGTTTTATGGTTTTATGACTTCCAGAAGCTGCAACAGATCATAGCAAAGCTCTGTCTGTGTGTATGGTAACACATATGTGTGAAAATATTGGTCAGTTGTTAGAAATGGGGCGGGGTAGTATAGGATCCAGAAGTCAGATGACCAGATGTATGTGATGTCATTCTGTTATCCAGCACAAAAATAATGTTTTAATACTAGATGAGACTGAAGTCTTAGAGCTGTCTGTTTCTGTAACATGACAAAGAAGGACCCCTCACCAACTTCATCTCACCTTTCTCTAGTAAGTGACCAGGGAATAGTAATTCTTCAGATCATTCAAGAAAATATAATGAGATTAGTTAAGTACTGTTTTTCTGCATCTGTGTGAAACTATTCATCTGTGTTATTTTAATATTTCCTGTGACTAAACACTGGTGTTTATTGTAAATAGATATTTAGTATTTTCATGTTCTTTTATTATTTATTATTAAATATATTTAAACTTTTCATTGTGGCTGGTCTTTATAGGTGCATAGGTGTGTACTAAGCTAATTGCCCTGGAGCTTTTACAAGCCTATCCCATGGAAGGGACCTGGCATCCTGCTGCCTGACATTAGTTCCCAGTGCCTCTAACAAGTAGAGCCACTGGAGTGATCCCTGGGGTGAACTTTCTATTACCCATCCACTCATCAAGATTTCTCTTGAAGAGGGTCAGTGAGGTGCTCTGCTTGACATGTAATGAGGCTGAGGTCTCTGGAGTGTATGGTGTGGAGGGATTGGGATTTCTTTAGATGTAGCATTACTAAAAAAGCTGGGTCGGACATGGCTTTGCAAGTCAAGCAGAGATTGCCTCTAAGTAGGCAATATGAGACAGAAAATAGTCTTTTGAGTTTGTCTGTGCGGGGCATTTGTTTATTGCCTAAGATCCTCTTTGTGAGGTACTTTTGTGGCCTCTCCAGCTGTTACAGGTGTCTAGTGAGGTACATGCCAAATGGGGCATTATACTTGATGACTGGTCTAATGAGGGAAGAGTAGAAAGAGATGATGACCTCTTTCTTTCTGGATGCAAAACCCTTGGTAATGAGATGTTGCCACATAAAATGACTTTCTGACCATAGTAGCAATATGATGGTCAAAGGAGAGGCTGCTGTCAACCTGCATCCCTAGATCTCTTAAAACGCCTTCAGTGTTCAGTGGGCTCCCATCAATGTGGTAATTAGTGGGAACTGAGTTTTTACCAAACAGCATGAAGACACATTTTTTGGTGTTAAGCTTAAGGCCATGGTTTCGACACCAGTCATTGGTCTCAGTGAGGCCTTTCTGTAGGATGTCTGCATCACTTGGGGAGTTAATAATGGCTCCTAGTTTGCAGTCATCTGTGAACTTGGTCAACCAGAGTCCCTTTGTGTTGGCCTGGACTTCTGAGAAGTAGATGCTGAACAGGAGAGCACCCAGGACCAATCCCTGTGGGACTCCACTCATGACTTGTCAGACATCTGACTTGGAGTCTGCTACTTTCACACTGTGTGCTCTAACTGTGAGCCAATTTGCAACCCACCTAGTGATACAGGGGCTGATTCCTAGTTTGGTGAGTTTATCAATAATTCCCGAGTTAGGAATGGTATCAAAGGCCTTGACCAGATCATACACTGCCTTGCCTCCATCCACAGCTCTGGTGACTGACTCAAAGAAGTCAACCAGGTTGAACAGGCATGATCTCCCTTTCATAAAGCCAAATTCCATGGGGTCTAGAGGTTGGAGATTTCCTATATCTTTGTTAATCAGGTCCATGATGATGTGCTCCATAGCTTAACATATCAGACTCATCAGGCTAATGGGTGAAATATTCTTTTTTAGAGAATATTTCAACCTTTGAGAGTACTTATATCTATTTGGTGACTCTGTGGGCACTCCTGAAAGCCTTACTGCATTGGTCAAACACTACTACTTGTATTGATATTATTTTCACTCAGTATAATTGGGTACCCCTGTAAGAGCCTTAGAGTAGCTGGCTTTAGAGTGTCTGGTGGCAATAATTACATTATAGTCTGGGCAGAAGGGGGCATAACTAGTAAATCTGTGCCAGCCTTTCCCAAGTGTGTGTGTGTGTGTGTGTGTGTGTGTGTGTGTGTGTGTGTGTGTGTGTGTGTGTGTGTGTGTGTGTGCAAATCAAATCTCATAGAGTGTGTGTGTGTGTGTGTGTGTGTGTGTGTGTGTGTGTGTGTGTGTGTGTGTGTGTGTGTGTGTGTGTGTGTGTGTGTGTGTGTGTGTGTGTGTGTGTCTGTGTGTGTGTGTGTGTGTGTGTGTGTGTGTGTGTGTGTGTGTGTGTGTGTATGTTGGTGCTGGAGGACTTAGCTTGGACACCCAGCTGAGGACTCGACTCTATAGCTGTGCCAGTGAGGACTCTTACTGGGGACCTGGCGGGAGACAGAGGGAGAAACCCAGACCCCGGACTGAGTATGTTCCCTATGTGCTCTTAAGGGAAATTGTTCTTGATGCACAGAGCTGCATCTGGAAATACTGTGCGTGTCTATTTTTGTTCCAAGTGGACGTCCCTCTCTAGTGTCAGTGGTGAGGATGCAGGCTCCTTGATTACTGGCCCAGAGAGGGGACGTCACATATTGGTGCTCAGTGGTGTGGATATTAATTGAACTTCTGAAGCTTGTAGGCAGTTATCACTTAAGGTGTGTAGTCTCAGCAGCCACAAAGTAAACATTCAGAGTTTCATTATCACAACAGTTTTATTTATTTTGTTGTTAGTTTAGTTTAGTCAGGGAAACAAGGCAAAGATGTCAGGAGAGGATTATGGCAAGCTGACAAAGAAATAGTTGGCCAAGGTGTGTGAAACCAAAGGACTGGTGCATGTCCACCTGACTAAAGAGGAAATTATTTCATCCTTAATCGCAGCTCAGACCAGCAACCAGGAGGATAACCAGTCTGGTGATGGGAATTTGCAGGCCTCAGAAATAGGACAGTTCACCTTATCCACAGATGACTTAAATCTGTCTGGAGTTAAAAAGACTTGAACTGGAGGCCAAATGTTTGCAATTAGAATCAGCAGATACTGCAGTATTTGGAGGTCGAAGAAAATGAGAGACTGTGGCATTTGAAGGCTGAATAAAATGAGAAGCAGCATCGATATGAGAAGGAGATGCTGACTGTTTACCAGGGTCATGGAGGCAATGGGGAAGGGAATAACTGAACCATAGAAGCAATAAAGGTCACTAAATTTCTTCCACAATTTACAGAGGGTGATAATTTTGATAGTTTTATTCATATATTTGAGAGTATGTAAACAGTATAATGTTGACCAAGGACTCTGGGTATAGTTCCTGACCCCCTTACTCCATGGTAAAGCTGGAACTGCTGTTTCTAAATTGTCTGACATTGATTATTTAAATTATGATAAAATCAAACATTGTTTATTAGTTTACTAGAATGCTTTAAGTTAACAGCTGAAACAGATGAAAGTATGTGTGATTATATTGCTGCGTTAAGTACTTATTTTCATAAGTGGGTGAGTGGGTATCAGGTCACCACTTTTGAAGGGCTGGCAGACCTTTTAGTGAGGGGAACAAGCCCTTACCATTTTGCCTGAGACCATGAGAATTTGGTTGGCAGACTAGGAGTGCAACTCTGCAGATTAGTTGGGGAAAAAAGGGGATTTCTACTCAGCAAGCAGGGAATCACTCTGGTGACTGACTCAAAGAAGTCAACCAGGTTGAGCAGGCATGATCTCCCTTTCATAAAGCCAAATTCCATGGGGTCTAGAGGTTGGAGATTTCCTATATCTTTGTTAATCAGGTCCATGATGATGTGCTCCATAGCTTAACATATCAGACTCATCAGGCTAATGGGTGAAATATTCTTTTTTAGAGAATATTTCAACCTTTGAGAGTACTTATATCTATTTGGTGACTCTGTGGGCACTCCTGAAAGCCTTACTGCATTGGTCAAACACTACTACTTGTATTGATATTATTTTCACTCAGTATAATTGGGTACCCCTGTAAGAGCCTCAGAGTAGCTGGCTTTAGAGTGTCTGGTGGCAATAATTACATTATAGTCTGGGCAGAAGGGGGCATAACTAGTAAATCTGTGCCAGCCTTTCCCAAGTGTGTGTGTGTGTGTGTGTGTGTGTGTGTGTGTGTGTGTGTGTGTGTGTCTGTGTGAAAATCAAATCTCAAAGAGTGTGTGTGTGTGTGTGTGTGTGTGTGTGTCTGTGTGTGTGTGTGTGTGTGTGTGTGTGTGTGTGTGTGTGTGTGTGTATGTTGGTGCTGGAGGACTTAGCTTGGACACCCAGCTGAGGACTCGACTCTATAGCTGTGCCAGTGAGGACTCTTACTGGGGACCTGGCGGGAGACAGAGGGAGAAACCCAGACCCCGGACTGAGTATGTTCCCTATGTGCTCTTAAGGGAAATTGTTCTTGATGCACAGAGCTGCATCTGGAAATACTGTGCGTGTCTATTTTTGTTCCAAGTGGACGTCCCTCTCTAGTGTCAGTGGTGAGGATGCAGGCTCCTTGATTACTGGCCCAGAGAGGGGACGTCACATATTGGTGCTCAGTGGTGTGGATATTAATTGAACTTCTGAAGCTTGTAGGCAGTTATCACTTAAGGTGTGTAGTCTCAGCAGCCACAAAGTAAACATTCAGAGTTTCATTATCACAACAGTTTTATTTATTTTGTTGTTAGTTTAGTTTAGTTAGGGAAACAAGGCAAAGATGTCAGGAGAGGATTATGGCAAGCTGACAAAGAAACAGTTGGCCAAGGTGTGTGAAACCAAAGGACTGGTGCATGTCCACCTGACTAAAGAGGAAATTATTTCATCCTTAATCGCAGCTCAGACCAGCAACCAGGAGGATAACCAGTCTGGTGATGGGAATTTGCAGGCCTCAGAAATAGGACAGTTCACCTTATCCACAGATGACTTAAATCTGTCTGGAGTTAAAAAGACTTGAGCTGGAGGCCAAATGTTTGCAATTAGAATCAGCAGATACTGCAGTATTTGGAGGTCGAAAGAAAATGAGAGACTGTGGCATTTGAAGGCTGAATAAAATGAGAAGCAGCATCGATATGAGAAGGAGATGCTGACTGTTTACCAGGGTCATAGAGGCAATGGGGAAGGGAATAACTGAACCATAGAAGCAATAAAGGTCACTAAATTTCTTCCACAATTTACAGAGGGTGATAATTTTGATAGTTTTATTCATATATTTGAGAGTATGTAAACAGTATAATGTTGACCAAGGACTCCGGGTATAGTTCCTGACCCCCTTACTCCATGGTAAAGCTGGAACTGCTGTTTCTAAATTGTCTGACATTGATTATTTAAATTATGATAAAATCAAACATTGTTTACTAGTTTACTAGAATGCTTTAAGTTAACAGCTGAAACAGATGAAAGTATGTGTGATTATATTGCTGCGTTAAGTACTTATTTTCATAAGTGGGTGAGTGGGTATCAGGTCACCACTTTTGAAGGGCTGGCAGACCTTTTAGTGAGGGGAACAAGCCCTTACCATTTTGCCTGAGACCATGAGAATTTGGTTGGCAGACCAGGAGTGCAACATTGCAGATTAGTTGGGGAAAAAAGGGGATTTCTACTCAGCAAGCAGGGAATCACTGCACAGGTAGGGGATATCCAGTGCTGCACATGGATATAAGGAAACCCATTGTGGGCAGCCTAAACCACCCCTACAGAGTCCACCAGTAACATGGAAAACCACTAATTCAGGTACACAGACAGGATCAAGGTTTAAATGTTTTAAATGTAACCCGTGGGGCCATGTATCATACAGATGTCCATGGCAGCAAGATAGGGAACAAAAGGTGGGGGAGCCAGCAAGTGGAAATAACAATGTGCCAATGGTAAGTTATCTGGAGACAACAGGAGTACCAAACTATCACCAGAGTTTATATATGATCTTAGTGAATGGAAAACAGACCACTGCTAAGAGAAACACAACTTCTGACATAACCACTGTGAAGGATGCAGTGGTTAAAGAATAGCAGTACTTGCTTGGGCAGTCCACTCCAGTCAGAAGTTTAGGAGGAACCCCATTCCAAATGCCTTTGGCTAAGGTTCACCTTGACTGTTTGAGTGGAAAAGGAAGCAAGCAAGCAAGAAGGTGTGTTTGAGGATATCTCTGCAGATGTCTTGATAGGGAATGATTTTGATAATGCATTACCTTGTGTGCATGGAGTTACATGCAATCAGGCATGGAGGACAGGCATGTGGGTCTGGTATCCTGGGGGAGACCCAGACAGACCCCACACCTGAAGCCAGGGCTTGTGACGTGGCTATTTCAGGGAGGGCAATGAGTCTGAAGGTGATCCGCAGCTGCTGGTAGGTACTAATGTTCTTTTGGACAGAATAACTGCAAGGGCAGAGGTGAGTGGTAGTATCTAGGCTAACAGTGAGGCACTGCTGTCAGAGGATACCAGACTTCCTGTCAAAAGGGAGCTGGGAAAGGTCACAAAGACAGAGTTGGGAAAAGGCTCAGCTCTCAGACCCTACATTAAGAGGCTTGAGGGAGGTAGCTAGGGAGGCACCTGATTCTCAAGGAAGAGGGGAGTCTGTATACTGGAACAAAGGGTTACTGTACTGAGAGTGCCCTGAGGGAGGTCTAGAGGATGAGGTAATACATCAGTTGGTAGTTCTCAGAGCCTACCTTCTGACACTTCTAGCCATAACCTATGACATTCCCTTTATATGTCATATGGGCATAAAACTTACCAAGAGACATATTTTACAGAACTTTTATTTGCTTGGGATTGCAGGGATGTAACAGCATACTGCAGGATCTGTGAGCATGCCAAAAAGCAGGCAAGGCAGGAAACAAGGTCAAAGCTCCTTTGATGCCTTTGCCTGTGATTGAGGAGCTGTTTCAGAAGGTAGCTATGGATATTATAGGGCCTCTGTAGATTATACTACTAGATACCCTGAGGTTGTGGCTCTGACCTCCGTTGAGACAGATAAAGTGGCAAATTCTTTGTTAGAGATTTTCAGCGGGGGGGGGGGGGTTCCTGAGATAAATACTGACTGACAGATGTGCCAATTTATGTCAGACCTGCTGGCTTGTCTGGCGAAGTGCTGTGGGGTGAAACACCTAAAGACCACTCCCTACCATCCCCAGACTAATGGTCTTGTGGACAGGTTAAACTCTACAGTAAAGATCATGCTGTGGGCATTTGCAAACCGGTTTAAGAGAAAGTGGGACAGATATTTGCCCTGTCTGCTGTTTGCATACAGAGAGGCAGCCCTGTAATCCACATATTCTTCACCCTTTCAGTTGTTGTATGGGGATAGGGTGAGGGGGCCTTTAGATTTGATTCATGATGAGTTGGAGGGACAGTGTGTATCCCACAAGGAGTCTGGTGTGGCATATGTTCTAAACCTCAGGACAATGCTTAGGGAGCTCATGGGCTTGACCCAGGAGAAACTGGCAGGAATCCAACAGCAGAAAAAGGTCTGGTATGACAGGAGTACTCGAGCCTGAGAGTATGCTGTGGGACAGCAGGTATGGTTCTCATTACTGTTAGACATAATAAGCTGCAGGAAGCTTGGGAGGGACCCTTCAAAGTGGTAAGGAAGGTCAGTGATGTTAACTGAATGGTAGAACCGCCATGCAGGAGGTCAGGAGTACAAACTGTATCATGTTAACATGATGAAACCTTACCATGATAGGGAGGCCCTAGTGCTGAGTATTTGCAGTAGGTAGCAGGAAGAGATAGAGGGAGATCTATGGCTACATTGAGCCAGCCAGCAAAATACCAAGTTACTATGGTGGAGCCTAGGGTTGCAGACATAAGGCATGGCACTGCAGCACTGTAGTGGGGTCAGCAATGCCAATGCAGATGGGTTCTCAAGCCAGGGCATGGGTTAATGTATTCCCAGACAGGCCCATTCCTCTCAAGCAACATTTCTCAAGGGTCACTTGAAAAACTAGCTTGAGTCTTGAAAGGGGGGAAAGGGGGGAGAGATGTGTCGATGTGAGGTATTGTCAGCTATGCCAGGAGAAGTAGGGCAGTGTATGTGTAACATATGCCTGCACAGTTAGCTGGAATTTTGTAAATTTTGTAAAGAATTACATGTCATTTGTATATCAAACTGACTTCTACAGATGCTTGTGTTGAAAATGTATTTGTATAGTTGCTTGTGTTAAAAATGTATCAACAGTGTGTGACAGAAAAGAAATATACATTTATATCAGAATGTACTGTTGTAAATAGGATACTGGAAGAGAAGAGGTTAATCTCAGTCCAGCTAACTTTGAAAAACAGTAAGAAATTAAATTACTTAATTTAAACCATAAAGATTGTATCTTACAGTTCTGACTGCAGCCAGAGTCACAATGTCAGTGAAAGAGAATTTTTTTAGCTCCTGTAGCAAGAGTGGAAGTGTTTTGTGGTTTTATGACTTTCAGAAGCTGCAACAGATCATAGCAAAGCTCGATCTGTGTGTATGGTAACACATATGTATGGGATTATGGGTCTTTTGCTAGGAATGGGGGTGGTATGGGAACCATAATTCAGATGACCAGATTATATGATTAATCCATCACAAAAATTATGTTTTAAAACTAGATGAGACTGAAGTCTCAGAGCAGTCTGTTTTTGTAACCTGAAACAGAAGGACCCCTCACCTACTTCATCTTGTCTTGCTCTAGTAAGTTAAAAGGGAATAGTAATTCTTTAGATAAGTCAGGAAAATATAGTGAGATTAGTTAAGTACTGTTTTTCTGTATCTGTATGAATCTATTAATCTGTGCTATTTTAATATTTCCTGTGTCTGAAACTCTGGTGTTTATTTTAAATAGATCTTTAGTATTTTCATGTTTTATTATTTATTATTAAATATGTTTAAACTTTTTATTTGTGGCTGGTCTTTTAGTGAAATTTGTAACCTTTGAGAGTACTTATATCTATGTGGTGACTCTGTGGCCACTCCTGAAAGCCTTACTGCATTGGTCAAACACTACCATTAGTGTTAATATTTATTTCACTCAGTATAATTGGGTATAGTCTGGACAGAAGGGGGCATAGCTAGTAAATCTGTGCCAGCCTTTCCCGTGTGTGTGTGTGTGTGTGTGTGTGTGTGTGTGTGTGTGTGTGTGTGTGTGTGTGTGTGTGGGATCAAATCTCAATGAGTGTGTATATCAGTTGCTTGGAGCAGGGACATGAAGCACTGGTTTCACAGAGAGGGTGCTGGAGACTTGGCTTGGGCACTCAGCTGAGGACTCATCTCTATAGTTGTGTATTGTTTGTGTATTGTTTGTACTTATACTTTTGAAACATGTCTTTGGAGCTTTTCTCCCTGGGTCTCTACTGAAAATGGACATATATCCAGTTAGACTAGCCCGGTCAACAAATGTAAAATAAAATAATAAAATAATATAGATGTGCCAGTGGGGAGTATTATTTGGACCTGAGGGGAGACCAAGAGAGAAACCTAGACCCCGGACTGAATGTATTCCTTGTGTGCTCTTAATGGAAATTGTGTTTGATGCAGAGAGTTGCATCTGAAAATACCATGCGTATCTATTTTTGTTCCAAGTGACTATCCCATTCAGAGTCAGTAATGAGGATTCAGGCTCCTTGATTACTAGCTCAGAGAGGGGATGTCACAATCCCTTAGTGCATATATTATACCATACTTTTTATCTGGCACTAACAATGAACTTGTCTATATCTAGTTAACTCTGAATTCATCCACTTAGCTACTTTCCTGTACTTTCTGTTATGGTCATATTTCAACAGGTCTGTTAAGTTTGTACTGGTTGCTTATGCAGTCACATATGTTGGATAAAAACCTTGTGTTAATGTGGTCAGCATTTATAAAGTTGTTTGTTTTTTTACCCTTTAGTATCTCACTACAGACTGCTGTTGGTTCCAAAGGCATGACTTGAGGCTTCTGGTTCTTATTCCTTTACCTTCTGGGCAGCATATCTTTGGAATGTCCTACCATGGGAGCTTTGAGAGTCTTTCAGTGCTAGCATTTTTTAAAAGAGCAGTGAAATGTTGACCTTTTCATTTCATATATTCAAAGTAGCAGTGATAATTTGCATTAATTGTTTTGCATTTATTATTTCTACATTTGATATTTATTGTAACCACTATTTTATTTTCACTAGCATATGCTGTTATAATGCTTGCCTATTTATTAACAATTGTTTTAATTTGTAATCTGCTTATGTTCTTAAGCAAAGAAAAATGCAAGTATTTCAAATGAATTTGGATATATGGGATTCAACACTCCTTGAGTACCAGAAAAAGTCTGTGAATGAATGAGTTAAAATAATTACACTAAATAAAGAGAATTGTGACATGGCTGTGCTGCTAATTGTGTGTTCCTTTGTTTTACAGTGTTAGTAGCACATATGTTTCTGTGTACCCAAGATTTTGGGGTGGTTAAAGGATACCATTTCACAGACTAATGACATCTGAGTTTAGCTTGTGTGTATAGCTACAGTTATAATTTATAAAATGCATCGTATTAAATGATGGACCTATTACTAAATTTGGATTAATTTCATATGAGCGAATTCTGACATGATTGAATTTTATATGATCAAGCTGAAATGCTCAAATTCCAGAAGACTGAACTAGCATAAACAGACAACCTGAATCCTAACTGATTCTTTGCCTGTGTAATTCACTGGTAATGAGATGTTCATCTGTGCAGTGTGGTCTTGACTCTTCTTGTTATTGTTATTCTTGTTATTGAATATTATTATTGTTATCGTATTCATTGACAGAATGACAGGCCACTAATAACCAATGAGCTCTGGTGGTGAGAATACCTCTGATAATACAATTTACACTTTGACAAAAAGTTTAATCCATTGTACTGCAACCATGTGTGTGTGTCTGTGTGTGTGTGTATGTGTGTGTATTTATGTACATGCATATACACACATGTACACACATACACATGCACACACACATGCCATGCGTGCGCGCACACACACACACACACACACACACACACACACACACACACACACACACACACACAAAACCTCACTAGGGTCGCACCTCTTTAGCAAAATATTGTAAGATTTTCTGTATTAACTGACTATGTTTCATCATGCAACATTTAGATAGGTTATACCATTCGTATTGAAATTATTACATGTATACATACATACCTAAAAATATTTCAGACATGGGCAATAATGCTGTTCTGGCCTGCCAATATAGCAAAACAGTTGTTCCTATAATAAGTGTCCTGCCTGTTATTAAAAATATCTAAACGTGTAACCTGCCACTTTCAGATCACAATGCAATTACATTTGAACTGTTTTTGAACTCTAATAATAATGTTACAAATCAGAAGATTACCAGCATATATAACTTCTTTAAAATAATTTAAGGACTTTTTTATTAAAGAAATTCT
Source organism: Protopterus annectens (assembly GCF_019279795.1). Classification (NCBI taxonomy): domain Eukaryota; kingdom Metazoa; phylum Chordata; order Ceratodontiformes; family Protopteridae; genus Protopterus; species Protopterus annectens. The sequence goes on from NC_056725.1 coordinate 1,228,899,462, forward strand.
TTTCTTTATAGAAATTAGTAATATAGAAGATACTTCAGAATTTATTTATGGGACGCACTAAAAACATATAGTTTTGGTAGAATCACTAATGGTTGTCAAATAAAAAAACTATGGGACAAAGAATTACATGAACTACAAGAAAAACTTGATAAGCTAAAATTAGAAAATCAGACAAATGAAAATAATAATACAGAACAGATTAATAACCTGAACAACAAATACTTGGAAATTTTAAACCATAAAAGTAAAATCAACATTGAAAAGTTTAAGATGATGAACTTCTCTATTAACCCAAAATCTGTGCGCAATTTAGTCACAAAAACAAAATTATTAAGCCAATCACATAAAAGAAGTCTACTCACATAGGAAGAAAAGAAATAAAAGACATTCAAAAGGAATTCAGAGTATTTTTATAATAAAATCAATCAAAATAATATATTAATTGATCTGGAAGAAGTAATTAAAATATTTATCAAAAATATATAAAAATAAACTATCTGATGACCAAATTAAATTAATTGACAAACTGATCTCTATGTCTGAACTTCAAACACAGATTTCTAAACTGAAACCTAATAAAGTACCAGGTAATGATGGGATTATATCTGAACTCTATAAGTTTTTACCCAAAGAAGCCCTAGACATACTACAGAAGGTTTTTTTCTATAGTCAAGGACCTAGCTAAGGTTCCTCCATCCTGGAAATATACCCTTATCTCTCCAATTTAAGAAAATGACAAAGATCCTGTTGAATACAGGCTGATTTCACTTTTAAATGTAGATTATAAATTGTTCATGGCAATTCATAACAATAGATTACAATATATTCTACCCTCCATGACTGACAAAGATCAAACTGGCTTTATCTTAAACAGAAATATTTATGATAATATTAAAAGAATAATTACAATAATTGGCTATGCAAATAAAACAAAAGAGAACTTAACATTAATGAGTCTTGATAATCATAATGCCTTTGACTCAGTAAACTGGAAATATCTTTTGCTGGTTTTAGAAAACTATAATTTCTCAAGTAACTTCACATATCTTATCATCTTATTATTAATCTTTTTTTAATGATTATTTTGCATATGTTAAAATGTTGAAATCTGTACTTTTACTTCTGATTCTATACAATTTTTGAAAATAACCAAACAAGGATGTCCTCTTTCACATTTGCTTTTTGCCCTAATTATGGAACCATTTGCTAATTTTCTCAGATCAAATATAGATATAAAATTCAACTGTTTGCTGATGACATCCTTCTGACATTAAATGACAATGATAATTCTCTATCTGCAGTTTTCTTAGCAATGGATGTATTTCAAAGAAAATCTGGTTTAAAATTTAACTATGACAAAACAAAAATCCTACCTATAAGTACAAATAAGAATAGAATAAAAAATAAATTCATTAAATATATTGTCAAAGAGAAAAATGAATTATTTAGGAATAATTATAACAGATAACATTAAAGATATAATAAATCATAATTCTACTAATAGTATAAACAATATAAAAATCTAATAGACAAATGGAATAACATTTTCTTCATGATGGAAGTAAGGTTATCTATAATCAAAATGATTATCTTACCAAAAATGTTATATATTATGCAAACACTATCATTACCCCCCAAAAAATTTGTGTTAAAGCATTTAACATGGTAATTTTGAGATTTTTCTGGTATCCCAGTAAATCAAAATTGCTTTAAGCCATCATACGAGAGACTGCGCAGCAGGAAGGATAGGGCTACCAGTTGTAGAATTATATTTATTATCATCAATTATAAAAACAATGTATCTTTGGATTAATAATACTTACACAGCTAGGTGGAAAGAGTGTTTAGGAAATATTTTTATAAACTCTAAACATAATAGATATTCTAATAATTATCTCATACTAAATAGCAGTCTACATTGGTTATTAAAGGATTAGCTTATAGGTAAAAGTCAACAAATTAGTGACTCCTATTTCATTTATACTATATTAAACACTTTACAAAAATTATATATAGAAACCTGATATATAAGGCATGGATCATCCTTATATTTCCTATGGCATATACGTAGAATAACATTTCTACCTCAAAGTTACAAAAAATTATCACATTTAAAGAGAAAATCTGCTAGATTGTTTTCAATTAATGAAAAAGGAAATACTACATACTGCTGATTATATTAAGAAGAAATATAATTTAGATATAGACATGTGGCTACATGTACAGTCCTGCAGAGAACATGTAGAAGGGGAAATTAAGATAATGCAACCAAGGATAAGAGATCATATCTCAACATTAATTGAATATCTAATATATTTAATGCAACAAAACACATTGGGAAAGGGTCTCTTATTTAAATTATATAGAGTTGTGAGGAGAGAAACAAATAGTTGCAATGACAATTATTGGAACTATTTTACCCAAATTAATAATAGAACTTCAAGTGAAGAAGATAAAAAAATAATTCTAATATCTTCTAAACATACAACTTCATCTCTTAGATGGAATATCTTTACTTGGAAATGATTGCATAGATCTTTCTTCACACCACATGACATTGAATTAATTCCAAGCAGAAACAAGTTTGTTGGAGATGCAAACAAGAACTTAAAGTGGATTGGCAACACATGTTTTTTGCTGTACTGTTTTAATACCTTATTGGAATAACATCAATGTCTTTTTACAGGATTTTTTTGGAGATAATTTTGTTTTATATAAATTGTTAATCCTTTTTAACACTCTTATTCCTATATGTGTTGAAAAAATGAAATATCACATTTTGTTGTCTATACTATCTATGCTGGGGTGCCTTCTGTGCAGAGTCTGCATGTCCTCCCTGTGGTCGCGTGAGTTTCCTCCGGGTGCTCTGGTTTCCTCCCACATCCCAAAGACATGCTGCAGGTGGATTGGACACTCTAAATTGGCCCTAGGTGTGAGTGTGTGTGTGTGCCTTCCGTGGAAGGTTGGGTGCTGGGCTGGCAACTCGACACTGTAAAACTCCACTGCCAATCATGAGCGGACAAGGTGATCCGCTGTGGCGAACCCTAACCAGGAAAAAGCCGAATGAAGAAGAAGAAGTTGTCTATACTATCTATATTGAGAAAGGTTATCACTCAGAATTGGAAGAGCGAATCTACACCCGCCTTCAAATAATTTATAAATATTGCAACTGAAGTCTGTCACCTGGAAATCATTACAATTAATTCAAGAACAACTTGGATTACCTCTTGCTACAATGCATGGACAAAACTTAGAGATCTGCTTGACAAGCAAAAATAACTGCATTTTAGATTGATTGCAATGTATACATAACTTGAATGACTTGATGGTTATAGACACTCCTGTAAATAAGTTGTTTTTCTTTCTTTTGTGTATGAGGTTTAGTTTTTTTTTATTTATTATGTTCACAGATCTCGGACGGTAAATATTGTTGTGATTAATTTACAAATGGAAAATTCAATAAAAACTAAAAAAATATATATCTAAAGTAGTGCTTGCTTTAAATCAATTTAATGCAATTTTGTAGTCTATTCCATGCATCAGCTATTTCCTCAGAGAACTAATTAGTACATTTCTCATTACTATACAATATTCTACATAGTTTGTCTGATGATTCTGTACTACTTTTTGATAACCCCAAACATTCCCAGAGGTAGTATCTCTAAATGCCCTATATACCTGAATAAGGTCTCCTTTTAAATATCTATATGAGACACTGTACAAGTTCAGATATTTTAGTATTTCATAATAACTTAAATTTTCAGATATATGGGTGGCCTTGGTGTATTTCTGCTGTACTCTTTCCAGTCTACTCATGCTTGTTTTCTTATAAGTTTTCCATATTGCTATTCTGATTCTGTGCTCAAGTTTGGGTCTAATGTAACTAACAAACAATGACTTCATCATTTCTGATTTCCAAGACTTTATACATCTTTTTATACAACCTATAGTTTTATATCTATCATTAACCAATTAGTTGATATGATAAGGAAAAAAATCAAAGCTGGATCTACCTATACACCCAGGTTCTTAAATGAATCTAAAGCTTCAGTCATTGTGTGCTATATTGAATATTCACCTTTCAATTATTTATGTCTCGCAAACCTCATATACTTAGTTTTTAATGTCTGAATCAGCATATTATTCTCCTGTGATCATATGGTCAATCTAGTCAAGTTCTTTTCCAGGCATGCCCTATCTGTAACACATATAATCAGTTTACCCAATTTCAAGTCACCTGCATATAGACAAAACACCTCAGGTGAAAAAGATATTGAAAAGGAGACCTTATTTGGGTATATAGGGCATTTAGAGATACTACCTCTGGGAATGTTTGTGAGATACAATCTAAACAAGTATGGGCCCAGGATAGAGCCCTGTGGGGCACCCTGACTGTAACCTTGAATTTTACCTGCCCACTTGCCATATCTTGTTTGTAAGCCAAGTGGCTATCAATCTTATCAAGACTGCATCAATACCTAGTTGTTCTAATTTATTGATCAGTATTTTGTGTATGACCATATCAAACGCTGAAGTTAAATCTATATAAATTACATCACAGCACATTTTTTTCATTCATAGCTGTTATTGTATTGTTATAGAACATCACATTACAGGTGGTAATAGATTTAGTTTCAACATACACACATTGATATATAGTTTCAAGTCCCAACCTTTCCAGTTCTGACAATAATTTATCCAATATAACATTGTCCATTATTTTTCCACAATGTGAAAGTAAACTTATAGGTCTGTATGACTCTGGGTTTGTCTCGTTCCCCTTTCCTTTAAAGACATGTTTAACAAGTGCATGTTTCCAATCTTGAGGAGTATCCCCATATTTATGTGACCTAGTAATTAACAGATATAATGGTACTGTGAGTGTATACTGAAGTGCTCTTTGGTCATTAGTACTAATTCTGTCTCCTTCCTGTTATTTGTTAGGATCCACTTTGCATAGTTCTTTTTCAATATAATCTAACCTGATTTCAGTATCTGAGGTTACCTTGATGTCCCTAGAACAATTTATCATCCCCTTTGTGGAGTCAACTACTTTGCATATGATTTTGTAAATATATCTATAATCTATTGTGTCTGAGAATATATTTTAGAATCTACACAAAGTTTATCAATTTATGTCTTTACTATCACATCTTATGTATCTATAAAATGGTTTCCTTTTATGCTCAATATCTTTACGTAAATTTTCTTCAAAATTTTTTTGATCTTGTCTCGCACAATGTTTAATTTGTCTGTTCAGCTTATTTATATCAGCTTTACTTTTTCTGTTCAGTTTATTTATTTATGTTGTAGTTCAGTCTCTTCTCTGTTTCTTATATTTTTTTATCTCTCACCTTAATCAGGTATCTTGTTCTTATGGAAATATATCCTCCTGACGTTGTGTGCCTAGAATCTGATGTTAAATATTTTTTGATCTTTTGTATTCAAACAATTTCTCTTTTAAAACTTTCCACATTCCGCCTGCAGTTTTACCACTGAATGCATCACTCCAATTCATTTTACACAGTGACAATTTTGCTTCCAAACAATATGTTATTAATCTTCTATGCATTGGTTTAGATTTCAGTTTGGAAGAATTATCTAGCAACAAACTAACCTTTATAAGCCCATGATCACTGCATATCTATGCTGGTGAAACTTGACATGAAGTAGCAGTAATTTCTTTAGGAACACAAACAATGTCTAGTGTGGTCCAGTCCCAGGTAAGCTTTTTCATAATCTGAAACAATTGTTGTTCCTGAACATACATTGTAAATAATTTTCTTACTAATGTTGTTGAATCAGCATTATTCTAGTCTTTTCTGGCAAATTTAAGTCCCCAGCCACTATTATTTTTTCATCTTGTATTTCTTGCATTCCATGCCAGAAATGCATGAATTCCTATAGGGCATGACCACCTAAACATTGCTGGTCTGTACAGTCCAACAATTGTTATATGTTACAGGGTTGTCTGTATTGTCACAGTTACACAATCTACAGTATTAGTGTTATCACTGAACATGTAATAATCACAGGTCTCATGCAATCTTTGATCCATATCATAACATGGCCACCTGATATTTGTTAAAATGTCAGTTGCAGTAAAATCATTTATACCCTGACAGAACTGGTTTCTAATCAGTATAATTTAACCAGGTTTCACAACCAATAATAATAAAAGTCAATGTTGTGGAAACATAGCAATTTTTTAAAATAAAACAAAACATGTATTATTAATACTCACAGCATTAGCAAACATCAGACATGCATCAAATGTTGCTATCTGTCAAATACTAAATTTCTGACCTGGCAAAAACACTGCCTTGTGTTTGTCAAATATTGCAAAACATCTGCTGCAAAAATTTTCTTCCCTGATCTTGGCATGTACACACTATCCTGTCTAAACACATGTGTGCCCAAAATTAGGCTCAGATGCTATAAAAATTTACATTTCTTAAAATGGGAGATTTTTTATGTAGATATTTACCCAAAACATATTTTCATTCACAGTAACTTAACTCTCCTTTCTATATGTTATCTGTGAAAAATATTCTATTATTATAGACAAGGTATGCTATCTAAGAGGGCTGTATGTTCCATATTAACAGTCAGAGAGTCTCATGAGTCATTTGTACCAACATGAATAAAAACAGAATCGTTATTGTATTCCAGTTCTAGTTTCAGCAATTTTTGTGCTCCCTTGATCAGTCTGCAATTTAGAGATATAATTAATAAATAATAGTATATTGGATAGATGTAATATTTCCTGTGGCAGTGCAAGGTTTTCTTGCAGGTATCACTGGGTTGTGTTAAACATCTGATTATCAGTATAACACAAGCATCTAGTCTCATCATAGCCTGAATCTGATTCAGCAGGAAGATTGGCCAATGATCTTTTCTATCTGTAGACGATACCATGCTTGTTAATTTCTAGGCACTGTATTTTTAAATGATTTTATTATGAAGTCATGATGCAGAACTTCAGGCTTTCATATAATTTAATAAAGATCTCAGAGAAAATGCCAAGGAATGTCTGGCCTTTTCTTTTGTACACCTATAAAGGGGTACTTTTTTTAAATAGCAGATGGGGTTAGTGAGTGCAATACAACCAATGGCAATACCCCTGACAAACAGCTGAAAGGAACACAGAACTTCGGGTGACTATGAAGACACCCGATGACACTTGTTTAAAACATTAAACTAATTATAACAGGTTATATCTCTTATAATTCTGTACAGCACTGTATACTTGATTCCTGTTACTGCTTTAGGTACTGAAACAGGAATAAAGCACACCAGGAGAATTTGTAAGCATACAAAAGAAAACATTACCCCACACAACATCTTCAATGTGTTGTAATATGCCAGTAGGTTTTGTGATTGTACCTTTAAATTATAACAATATACTAATGCCCAGTTGACATTACAATCACTTAGGCAATGAGAACTGGGAGGAGTTAGATGCAGGTGGCTAATTTACTGTCAGGTTAAACCCTTTTAACATCAGCTGAGTGAATCTGCAGAAAACAGAATATTGTCTGGCAATGAAAATACTTGATGGATCCTCCTGAGTGTGTTTAGTGATGTATTTATGTGTATGCATGTATGTGTGTGTGTATGTGTGTGTGTGTGTGTGTGTGTGTGTGTGTGTGTGTGTGTGTGAGAGAGAGAGAGAAAGAGAGACTCTCTATATCTGCTGGGGGGCATTATTGCATAAAGGAAAAGAATGAATAAAACAGATAAAGATCAACATGGTGCCTTGGCTCTAACGAACATGCAGAGAGGCAGGTAGGCAGTGGACTGAGTAGAAGGCAGCACTGGTATGAATTGTACTCCCTTTTGTCGATTGCAGCATATGGCATATTACTGTTTGTATTAGTACTAGCGTGTCCTGAAATGAACATGCCTCTTAGTCAGTGCTACCAGTTACTGCTTTTCTTTGTGACTATTACGTTACACAACACAATCACATTTTCTGTCAGTCTTTGCACTTAAAAGAAAAGGGGGAAGCCACTGATGGGATGATGCAGGTAGTAATTGTTTCATAAGCGTCTGGATTTTCTTATTTGGCTTTACAACATAGCAGTAATGGAGTTACACTTTTCTTTAAGCAGATATAATATGAGGTTTTATTCTGTTTGTGAATGGGCAGAGGTAAGGATCTGAAATTGTTCAGAGGAGGTAGTTGAGATGGGAAGTCAATAAGTGTACCAAACAATCATGGAGTTATAAGGCAAAAACAACTGAAGCAATAATAAGTGTGAAAAGAAAATACGGATGGGTTGTGTGTTGATGTTAGCTGTGCATTATTACCCAAGATCTTTCATGAAGCAGTCATTATGGGGATGAAACCAAGTGATGGACAATGGTCCAGGTACTGTGAGATTTTTGAATTGCTGTTAAATACAAAATCTCATCCCTCATATCTCAGGGTCTTTAGGACAAACTCAGGCTCTCCTCTGAACGAGTGTTTGCATCTTTATATGATGGAGAGATAAATGTGCAGAAATAGAGGAAAGAAATGATAGAAGGACTATAGAGGTCTTCGGAGTCAGCTCGTCTGTTTCAGCCATCTCATATGTGGCTCCCCCTATTTTCTAACCATCTCAAACTCTTTTTCATACACCTTTTGACCTATATGCCACCATTTTATTTTCCAAGTTGATCCCATGCTCTAGCATCCTCTCTGTAAATATGTATTTCCATTATTAGGAAGTAAAATCGTTCAGATGTGACCCATGCTATCACTTTTCCCAAATGTTATTTCTTCTCTGTGCCTGCTCCACATTTTCTCTGGAAACTACAATGAGTTCATATTACATTCATCCATACTGGCCAACAAACTTTGGTCTTTCTCCATACCTCTCCCCATGCATAGGTTCATAGGTAAGTACTAGGCTATCTGCCCGAGGGCATATGTAAGCCTAGCCAGAATGTGTTGGCTTTCGCCGCCCCCTTAGATTAGTTCCCTGTGCCTCTATCCAGCAGAGCCACTGCAGTGATCCCCGGTAAATTTCACAGCAATCCTCTTTTGTACAACTTTGCTGAGCCTGATGCCTTTTCAAGGTTTCCAGAGCTGTGTATAATTTAACAAGTGTAATTACACATCACTAATTGTGGGTTAACTAGTTAAACCTATAAGAAAATACCTTTTCATTCCCACCTAAATTATTGGGATATGCCTAGAAAATACTTCAGTGATAGTTCAAATGTCTTCACAGAGGAATCCTGTTTGCTTTCCATCAGTGACACCTACAGCATGTCTTCCTTGCCTGGCTTCTCTGTACAAATGTACACATCAGCAACCATCATAATCTTATATTAGAATGGAGTTGTCATGTTACCTTCCTTTATAATCTCCTCATATAATTCACCTGACAGACTTTTGCACATGCATGGCCTGTACAGTCCTCAGATCATATCAAAGGATGCAATTAAAAAAATCCTCCTCTTTGTTTTATTAGTAAAGCCTGACTCTGTGATAATAGCTGAACATATTTATCTACTTGAATGCTTACAGTTTTTTTCTTTAGCATCACTTAATATCTGACATAGTCTAAAACTATCTAATGGTATGCGTATAACCTCCAAGTCCCTTCCTTAATCGTCTTATGAGACCACATAACCTGTCTCCACAAAAAATGATCTGGGATGGGCAGCAACTAGATAGCAGCACCTTTGTTTACAATCAATAAATAGAGAAATTATTTAAACTTACTTTCAACTTTCAGTTTAGTCCTCAGAGGTCACAGCTACTGTTAAGTGTTTCTGACTGACCATGTTTGCTGATGACTGTTAACTTAGAGCCATTATAAACTCCTGAGAGAACACCATGATCCTTCAGAAGGACCAGTCCCAAAATAATATTGAATGTTAAAACCGTTAACTAAAACTGAATGCTAAGAAATATATAGTAGTATCCTTTGGTAAGCAAGAAGACATATCTTGCAACTATTACATTGACAATACAACCATGAAGAATGATCCAGTACTTAGTGACCTGTGAACCTATGTAGGCAATGAACTGTCCTTCAATCACCAGATAGCCACTATTGTTAGAAAGTGCTTTTTTATTGCACAGCTTGTTGCTCAGGGAATGGCATCCAAGTTCAGGCATGTGACCATTCCACTGTAATTCTGCATTCATAATGCCAGTCCACTGAGTATAATGTTCCCTTCAGTATGTACCTGTCAAAGCATCTGACAAAAGTTGAATGCCCACAATAATTTCTCACTAAGAAAATCAGAGACCTGAATCATAAAAACTATGCAATCTCTGCCTCATGCATAGAGCCTTTACAGATCCTATCCTGCCACATGTACTGCACAATCAGAAGTCCAGTGATGTATAAACATCCGCTCAAAAGATTTAAATCTTTTTTCAACATAATTAGAACATGTTGAAGGGATAGATTTCTTTGGCAGAGAATAACTTTTCTTTAGAATCATCTTCCTCTTTATATAAAGTGAAGTACTACTCTTATACTATTCAAATATGATGTTCGTGAAAGGATGGGTAACCTCAAATTCACCTCTGGTTTAGCACTCTCTCTCATGGATAGGGACAACACGTAAATGTTCCTCTTGTCGCTGACTTATTCATACTTAAAATAATGTTGTCGCTAACTTATTTGTACTTAACATAAGGGATAAAAATTTTATGGGAATATATGACTAGGCTTCTAAAGATCCTCACTGGTCAACAGCTTAGCAACTACAACATATAAACCTAAGAACTTGTTAGACTGATGAAATCTGGCAAGTATTTAAAATAATAATGTTAGGGTTCACAGTCTAGCAGTTAGCATGGCTATGAGCTGTTTATAAACTGCTTCTTTTAGCTGAGGGTTTGATTTCCTCCATTTGCTTACTGTGTGACTCTGAGTCACTTAACCAGGCATAGCCTTGTAATAATTGGGAGGGACACTGGGCTAGGTTCCTGTATGGTCTCCTTGACTGTAAGCTTAGTAACCACCTTTATATAGGTTCACATGACATTAATGAATTATACACAATAAGCCTTTACATAAATTTCCAATAAAAGATTTTTTCTTGTTCAACACCAAAGCACTCTATAGTCTTTGACAACCTCTAGTAGAAACGTAAGAGAAAATAAAATAAACCATTTTAAGATGTCTACTTCTTTCATTGTACCATTTATGAGAAAGATGTAAGTTCTGGGTATTGGGAAGCAAGATAAAACAGTTTTAAAGATAAATTTACCTTAACAGGGCCATGTGGTACTTGAAAGCCTCATACTGTATACTGGCTTCCTTTGCATTGTCTTTTCTGTTAGAAGTAAAAGGATTAAGACAGCTTTCATTTTACTTCCTGCATTCATTATTTGTTGGCACTTGTAATGAACCTGCAGTATTTATGTAAGATTTCAGTGAAGTTTGCTGGTGGAAATTTCTGGCCTGTCACTGTACATTTACATTGAACTCATAGGCAGCAGTCATTGAAGGCACACGTGGTACATAGCATGTTTTCAGACACAAACCTTGGTTACTGTCCTTACATTATGAGTATACTGCTAAATGATGCGAATATTCTATACCTGCTTCCTGTTTTGTATGCAGTATGGTGGCTCATTATTTAAGATCTCTGCCTCAGATGGTCTGGGTTCCAGTACTGACCATCGGCCACTGTATGTGTAGAATCTAATTGATCTTCCTATGTCTGCATGGGTTCTTACAGGTATTCTCAGTTTCTACCTTCTTCAGAAAGAACTCGTTATCTGATTGGCTACTCTGACCTATATAGCACAGGTCATGGCTGAAAAGGGTACACAACAGACTATTTATCCAACTGATTAACAAATGAACACATAAATCAACTTATAAAAAAATAATATTAAATATGTTTGCTTTTGCTCAAGCCATGAAACTTGACAAACCAGTAAACTATTAGTAACATGCCGCAAAATCTGTACATTTTCAAAATAGAGGGGGGGGGGTGGATATAGCCCCTTGAACCATAATTAGTGGTCCAAATTTTGTTACCAGGGCATGAATGAACAGCACAGTTCCTAAACTTAATATTATGAATAGTTACTGATAATTTTCCCCATAAAGTAACTTTTTATAGATCTTCTGTTGCTTCCATTATGATAAGCATAATTTAGGAAATATATGGTTAAGAATATGAAAAGTATTCTGCTTTCTGTTTTTCTAATTATTATTATTACTATTACTATTAGTGTTATTATTATGGCTATTATGTGTATTGTTTGCAGTCAAACAGCGCATAACTGGACACTGTCTCCTACAGTTTTATCTAGGGATAGAATACCAACCACACATTTGTTTCTTTTATGCCCCTTTTCTTTCTTGCCTAATCCAAAAAAACAAACATAAATAAAATGTTTCTCTGTTTAGATGTTGTGTGGCTCACCATAAAAATATGTAAAACCAAAGAAGACACATGTGGAGCAAATGGTATGTCAGCATAGCCAAAATCCAGTTTTGTTTGTTTTTTAATTTGTATTATCAATAAAACCTACTGCCAATAAATCTTGTTTTGTTTTGGCATACTGTGTACTCTCTGGGTTAAACTAGACAAAGCATGAATTGCAGTATGCCAAATGCAGGTCCATCTGTGTATTTTCTTGACAGTAGCCAACAACTGAGTTTGTTCCTTCACAGCAAGATTCTTCATTTCTATAAAATGTGCTTTGCTATTCATTAATTATTATCACTGTCCCTTTTTAACCAGTTTAAGAGCTACCCTAGTGCCACTTAAACTGAGTATGCTCTGATCTATTTACCATAACCAAAGGCACATGTTTATTTGTAGTTACTCACATGGTTTCAGAAACAGTGTACACACCTAACTATTAACACTTCACCTGCTCTGAACATTTTTTTCAATTATTGTCTAAAAATGTCTTACTGCTATGGAATGGGCAGTTATTTCTTTTGATTGACATCTCTTGTTAAAAAAGGTGTTTTCCTTCCTAGTGAGGGCAGACTACTTTAGCTGTACTAAAAGTGCATGTTACCATTTTTGAGTACATGGGGCACCATGACTTCTCTAAAAATAACTAAACTACTTCTTGGTTCAGTGCTAGACTAATGCGAGACTGGATCTTTCAATGCTTAGAGGGGTGCTTATTTTTGGCATCCCCTACGAGCTGTTAACATCGAGTCTGCACCAAAGCTCACAGCGCTGACCAGTAAATATCATCCGCAGCAGGACATGAAATGGATTTGTTTCAACTCACTTTTCTGCCTACTGTCTGCTAAAGTACGCACAGCACTTTAAATTAAACTGCTTCCTTTAGACAGAGAACAAATAAGGATATCAATACCTCCCCCACTATTTTACTGGCTTGACAAGCTATTATAACGCATTGCATTTTTTAATCTTACTTTTCACTAGCTAGTAGTTATAGAGCAGATAAATCACCATGCACTGCAAAGAATTATGACAGGATCTCCAGTCGCAACAAATGATTATGAGTTCTTGACATGGATGCTAAGATTATCCAGAGAGTGAAGCTCGAGAGGTGAATTGTTGGCATCCATGTTTGAAACACATAAACATATATGTTACAATTGGTGACTGCGTCATAATCCTCTATGTAGTGCAACATTTTCCTCCATATTTAACCACAGGATTGTTTCTAGCAGGAAAATCTATACGTTTCAAAACTTGCATGCAGTACTGAGGTCTTGATCCTCTGTCCCATCTTGAGTCCCTCAAATAATAAAAATAATAAAAATGTCAGACTGTATTCAGGTGACATCTTTGTAACTCATGGAAAGAATTCTGTCATTTGATGCTCCTGCAATAATAACAAAGAATATTCATAAAAAGATATTTAATTTTTCATGGGCTATTTTTGTCTGGGTCATTTTTTGACTTACTGCCTTACAACCTTTAACTTTGACAAATTAAAAATTCACTGTGTTTACCAGAATACAAACTATTAGTACAAACTATTTTAAAATAATATTTAAAAAAAATCCCTACTCACTCGCACTCTTAAACTGTACTTTGAATTTTGACTTTAAACTGTACCACACAGACGTGGAAATGTAATGCAGCCATTGACAAATACTCCTCTGAACTAGACGTATTTAACTTGCAGCTTCTCTCCTTCAATGTCACAATATTTTTATCTTTTCCAGGATCTGCAGTTTGAAGTTCATCAATTTACAGTTCAGCTGGAAACTTGTTTCTACATGTTGTTGCCACATTTTACTTCCGCTGTAGACCATAACTCCTCTGTAAAGTGTTTAATCTGTGCTGCTAGTATTTCATAACAACCAGCTACTGAAAACAATTGCTTTTTCTACCACTACTAGCATGAATTTGTACCATTTCTGCAAATATGATAATCACAGGACTGATATAGTAATTTGTGGGGTATAGATTTTTTTCACCTACTATTTTATCCTTAGAAAATGAGTGCATCCAAGAAAAGAATAAGAATAATATTACAACAGATTGCCTTAGGCACCTTAATGCATCCATTAAGTATTTTACAAATCCCAGGCATTGTGTAACCTATCTTCCATGTACAAATTCACTTTGAAGACATTTTTACAAGTGATTTCATACAAGGGACTTCTGGCTTGATAGAACAGTTTAAGTTCATCAATTTACATTTCAACATTTCAATAAGAAACTTGCTTCAGCTTGTTGTAGTCACCTTCTACATCAGCTGTGAACTATAATGGTTCAACACTTAGAAGAGTAGCCCACATCTGCCCTACACTGCCCTAGGTTGCCCACAGCTGCCCTACACTGCCCTAAGTAGCCCATAGCTGTTCTACACTACCCAAAGCAACCCAGGGTCCCCCAGATTCATTTTACTTCTGTGCAGGACTAGCTTAGTCCTGCACGGAAGTGGCCGTTTAAGAGCAGGACGGCAGCGCGCCAGTCATATTAATGAAGGCGCACTGCCTGAGCTCCTAAACGGACATGTAGCATGTATGAGTGCAGGGTGTGTGTCTGAGAGCAGAGCTCTCAGAATATACACTCCACTGCAAGCAAGAACAGCAGGTTAGCAATAAGAATGAGTGAGACTGCTCATACATATATGCATATCCCCAGCAACATCCCCCCAGGTTTATAAGAGCAATAGTTAAAATATAAAATTTAAACAAGCTATTTTTTTTATGAAACAGATAAAATTTAACCGTAGGTGCACGGGTTTGCCCAGTGCTTAGCTATGTTTGTTGCAGCTTAAATGGCAGAAGAGGATAAAAATCAAGATATATGTAAATGAAGCAGTACTGCAATAGTGTAGAGGGTGGAGCATTAGCCTTGTGAGCAGTCATTCCTGATTCGAGTCTCATGCCAGTACATTCCATTTTCCATGTCAAATCACCTTATGAACAATATGTATTGTAGTATAACCTACTAAATAACATATATTTGTGAACTGGAGTACTGCATTAAGCCCAGATGTGAGGTGTCATTGTAATAAAGTGTTGAAATCCCCTAATAAATACAAGTACCCCATTCAGTGTACGTACACATGAATCATGGATACCAAACACATACATAACATGTAATGAATAATAAATCAATGCCAACCAGCAAATAGTATGCAAATTAAAAATTAAGCAACGCTAAGCATTGCACAGCCCAGCTTAGTAGGTGTAAGCAATGTGTAGGCCAGCTAAATCAGTTTGTCCATTGGTATACCCCTTTAAGCAATGCCAACCTTAGTTAAGCAGGTTTTCCCATAGCTTAGCATTTTCAAAACTGTCCAATCACAGCAAAGTGTGGGACATTGACCCTATTTAAACCCAACAGGTGGGAATACATCTCATAACTGGTTGCAGCTTCCTCCTGTAGGCACTATGACTGGTATGGGAGAGGGTGTGCACTTTTGGGCACAGAGATGGGGCATCCAGGAGTCCAGAGTCATGGCAGGAGTTCTTGTGAAAGACCATGACCAGAGACTTCTGCAGGGCCAGTACCAGGGTTCCTGATACAAAGCAGAAGCCTGGGACCATCTTGCCCATGATGTCACCAGTGCCACTGGCATACCCCAAACTGGTGAGCAGGTCAGGCATCATTATGCTGACCTGAAGCAGAGAAAGGGGGATCTCTAGGATCAGTGGATCCAAGAGGCTAGGAGGATGGGGGATGTCCCAGCCGTGTGTAAGTATCAGTCCACTACCTGTTTAATAATTGCCAGATCATGTATATTATGGATAGGTATGGCTAAATATTCCTCTTATGTCTTTCACAATGGCAGATGAGCAGGCTGCAAACCAGGAAGCCCATGCCTGTAGATTGCAGCGGTTGCGACGTGAGGTAGGTTAGTAATATTCTTGCATGTACTGTCATAGGAAATAAATCTAAAAGTAGTAGTAAGTTAATTGCTTGTATAAAACCTGTATTGTTTAAGGCATGTACTGCATACACCAGAGAATATGGCAGGAAGAGTCTCATATAGGTTGTATGTAAATAAAAGCATAATAGCCTGACAATAAAGGTCTAACTGCTGGACTGCATGTTTTTACTCTGGCATCATATGGTAATGTAGAGTTGCAATCTCTTAATAGTACTGTTGTATTAAGCACTGTTACCCACACTGTGCTACATAAATAAAATGTGTAGGAATGTCTGCATATGACTGCTGTAATCACAAGAGGTCATATAGTCCAACTGAGAGAGACTTAGAAAACAGTGAAAAGATAGACAACATATCCAAATAGCACACTCAACTGAGACATGAACTGCTGTATTTTTAGCACACACAGCCATGGTTCGAATCCTGGGAGTGGTAGTAGGCTGTATGCAGAATCATACCTCACAACTGTACAGATATATCCAGAATGTCCAGTTAATTGGCCCATATCTGCCGCCTGTCACCCTGTCCCCCTGGCAAATCAGTGCGATGATCCCAGATGTTTAGGCAGCAAATAAGAAATACAACTGATTGCCAAACAGCTATAAGAACAAACCTATCACTCTAGCAACTCCCCAAAATGAGAGTAATAATCCAAGTATGCCCCATCTCCACCTCCATGTTGTGAAGCTGCGACCAGAGTGTGTGCAGTAACAGAGTGACATGTATGTGCATAATAATAATGTGGAATCTGGTAATATGTGTGGCAACATTCAGGTAGTGCTAACAGACATTGCCCCCACAGGTCTGTCAGCTATGAAAACTGTGGCTAGAAATAAAAGATTGATAGCCTGTACTGGTACTGTTTACTCTGGTATTGTATGGCACTGATAGTGTTGCAGTTGTTCTGAATAATAAGGTAGTACTCATCACTGTGACTCACACTGTGCTACATAATAAAACTGTCCAGGAAATCCTGTATAAGAGTGTGGTAATTACAAGGCCAGATTGTAAAACCACAGGAGACTTATAGACAGAAATCAGAGAAGAGATACACAGCAATATCTCTATAGCACACTCATCTGTGATGGACACTGTTTTACTTTTAGCAGACACAGCCATGGTTTGAATCCTGGGAGTGGTAGTAAGTTGTATGCAGAATTATACCCCACAAGTGTACAGAATTGTCCAGAATGTCCAGTAAATTGGCCCATATCTGCCGGCTGTTACCCTGTCCCCCTGGCATATCAGTGTGCTAATCTCTGACATGTAGGCAGCATTTCATGTCATATAACTGACTGTCAGGCCTGTACATATTTGGAAAATGTCAATGAAAACAAACCTGTCATTGTACAACTCACCAAAGGTTTAAGAGGGCAATAGTGAAAATATGCCCCAGTTCACCTGCATGTAGTCAAGACATGCCCAGAGTGTGTACAATAACAGATGGACAGGTATGTGCATAACATCAACCTGGAATCTGGGAATATGTGTAGAAACAGTTAGGTAGTGTTAACAAAGAATACCTCCACAGGTATACCAGGTAAGAGGTATATACTGCAGGTAAAACTCAGTTCATGTATGTATTTGTCTACATCCATACCACTGTCCAAAGTAGGGCCATAGGGTAGTGTACTAAAACCTGTAAGGTACAGATCACAGCAATGCCTACAAAAGTAATGAGAACTATAGGAATATACTAGTTGTTAATTGACATCTTTCTCCCTCCCCCACCATATCTGCAACAATAAACTAAATACACAACTCATTCGGTATGTGCTCCATTAAATCTACTGTTGAAACATATGTCCTATTGTTTGATAAATACTTAAATTTGTTCCTATGCATGTGCCATGTTGAAATACTCCCACATTGGTGGCATGCTGCCATCAATGTACCTGCATGCTGGTCATGCTGCAGCTGGCCACTGTGGTTCCATATATGCATGTGTTTTGCTTGTAATGAAACTGTTCCATACGTGGTGTTTTGGGTTAATGGGAATATCTATGCATGCTGTTATAACTAATCATGGAATGTGCTGACTATTACTAACCCACATGTGTTGTAAAATTGAACACCATAGCATGTTTGGGAAGGCCGGTCCCAGTGGACCCACCTGTCTCACCTATTCTGGCCATGGCACCGAGCACCAGCACATCTGGGGCCCACCCTGGGACCTCCTCATTCGCTGGTCCTGCACCACCTTTGGGTGGAACCACCTCAGGGGATCGGGCTTGCCCCCCCCTTGTAGTGGGCATGAACAGGACACTGTCACCCATCGCCAGGTCCGGGGCATGGTGAGTAGTGAGCTTCGGAGGAGGTTTGGAGATCTGCTATGCTAGCTTGAAGGCCACGTGTCACAACTAGAGAGTCGGGTGGCCCTCCTACTCAGCCCCCAGCACAGCCACCCTCAGAGCTGTGAAGGTGCAGTGGTGAATGCATATGGATGGGGACCTCAGTCCCACTGTATCCACTAGGGGGCTCATGGGCTTCCGATTTCCAAACAGCCCTCCCCATCAAGGTGTTTACCCCCATGTGTCATACACACCTTTGGGGGGAACCACCTTAGGGGATGGGGCTCATCCCCCCTTGGAGTGGGCATGGACAGGACACTGTCACCCATCACCAGGTCCAGGGCGTGGTGCGTAGCAAGCTTCACAGGAAGTTTGGAGATCTGCTATGCCAGCTTGAGGGCAGCATGGCGCAACTAGAGGGTCAGCCTGGCCCTCCTACTAGGGGGCTCATGGGCTTCCGATTTCCAAACACCCCCCTATCAAGGTGTTTACCCCCATGTGTCATATACTGCCCCTGTATGCTTGTCTCTTATCCTACCCAACCTATCTCCCCAAATATACCTGCTATCCGTCCTCAACATCCCACTCTCACCTGAAAAAAAGGGCAATCTGTTCCCCCCAAAAATTCTTCCATACATAGCTGTCCATTTTGCACATGTGTCCACTGGACACATGTAATCTGGTCTAATTGGCTTCACAACATGTTATTGTTGTCCTCACCCCTCTCTCAGGGATTTAAGTGTCCAAATCTATCTCCAAATTCAGTGTATATGCACAGCTGTTGCTGTAGAAGAAATGGGCAGCTATGGACCTTCCCTACAGCCATCCTGCACATCCCTAGCTATTTTCCCTACTGTCTTTCCCTCTTTGTGCCCCTCTTTCACCACTTTCCTATCAACCCTTTTTCATTTCTTTTAAAGAAATTAGTACAGGGGTAAGCAGGAGTAAGCACTTTTAAGCAGCAGTAAGTGGGTTTAAGCCTGTTTGCGTGGGGGTAAGCAATGCTACACAGGTTAAGAAACTGAGTATAAGAAACTGTAACCAGAAGTTAGCAGTGCTTACCTCCATGCACACCCACACAAACCTGCTTACAACTGCTTAAAAGTGCCTTAACACTCTGTACCCAGTGGGCCTTGTTCTGCCCAGCAGCAAAATAAGCAGCCTGGGCAAGGATCAAACCCAGGACCCTACACACCACTGCCAATGTGATTTACCACTAAGCCACATCAGATATGCATAGCCCTGGTGTTTTCACAAACATATCATCCAGCACAGTCATTCAACAGTACAAGAAATATATTTATACATGTAGATGTATGTGTGTGTGTGTGTCTATATATATATATATATATATATATATATATATATATATATATATATATATATATATATATAGACACACACACACACATATACATACAGATATATATCTATAGATATAAAAGAGAACATAAATACATATATGACCAAAGGCACCGTTAATGGGGTTGACGGGGCCCAAGCTAAATACATCCTGTAAGTATTTATATCACCCCCTCCCCCACAGCAAAACAGATCTGCCCTGCAATATAATACCAACTGTTGCAAGTCCCATACCCAAGACCCGACACAACATGGTACATGAAGTTAACAGTAATCCATCCCACCTGTATGATGTCAGGATGGTATCAATAACATATCATGCAGTACACTCTGGCTACCAGACACAGAGATATGTATATGAAGTTACATATTTAGAGGGTGCACAGCATACTGAACAGCCAGTATTCCTACAGTTGCCACCTTATCAAATGGACAGTGTATGAGTAACCTATACAAAAGACAATTGTTGCCTGAAACATATACCCACAGAGAAGTCAAAGGATATGACACCACACACAGGTTTGCATACGTAGGAAAGTTTTATTTGTGTACTGTCACAGTTGTATATGCCATGCCATATAGCTGTTTAGACTTTGAAATACATACAAACAGATTAATGCAACTCTCAAGCAGATCATTTAATACAGTAATCTGAAAGCATAACATATGTTGCTGTCCAGGCCAAGTCCTGCAAGTAGTACAACAGTAAAGAAAGACTGGGCCAG
>NC_056725.1:1228925154-1228967654 GCF_019279795.1 Protopterus annectens
TACAACCCATTGTCCATCCCAACAGTGGTACTACAAGGATATGCATCTAATGCACGTGCCACAGGCACAGTAGGGTGATGCATTGTCATGCCTCTTCTATGAGTAGTAACATCACTATCCGTAATACTGTGTGGCAGTGCATATTGTAATATGAGTATGTAGCCTCAGAATGCTGTACCCTACAGATATGCACACATGCACACATACACACACTTGCCAGAAGTCAGTGGGTATCCTATGCCTATCAACCCATTTGTACAACAGTGTTGCACTAGTACTGCAAGGCTCAGGTAGCCTTTAGGGAGAGGAGCATAACTGGGTACATGTAATGTCTGGTATAGCAGCAGCCACATCTAACTATGGCAATGGGTGTTGTGGTGGGTGTGAAGGGCCTCATGGTATTCCCAGCTACAGGTGTACTAACACACAGACACTGATATCCTCAGTAATATACACGTACACATTTGTCAGTACTGGGGTGCATCACTGCAGGTGGTCATACGTGTGTACCTGGCTATTGTCCATGGAGAGATGGGAAGTGTAGGGGATATGTGTACAGTGGTATCATGCCACCTGCCATGTGTCATCAGGCAATCTATCTGCAGACATCACTGTAGTGACCCTCAGGGTAAGAGTGACATGCATCTGCCAGTCCTCTGGGTGCCTCCTCCAAATGGCCAGTGAGGTGAACCAGTTGACATGTGTGCAACATGTATTACAAAACATGGTTAGTGTCTGTGTTGGAGACCTGTACCCAAGCATGTTCTGTTGACTGTGGTAGTGTAGTGGAGGTACCCATGACATGTGGTGCGTACAGGGTGCTGTGTCCTATCTGTGCCAGTTATAACACAGCTGGGCAGACATGTCAGTGTCAGTCAAGCATAGGTTGCCTGTACGTATCCAAGTTGGATGCCTGACATCTGCACAATTGTACAGAGACTGACAGACATCAGCTTGCCGACTAGCTAGGCAATAAGATGAATGTGTCAACAGATAGACATCTGACATCAATATGTATGCCATTACTACATGTTGGCAACCCTCACTGACATGTGCTATACAGACAGTAGCCTACAGTTAATTTCCACATGTCAGATCACTATCCAGTAGGGGATATATACTGTGACACAGCTCACACACTAGGAACATGACAGTGAGGACTCACAGTCCATCTATGCATGCAGGGGTGCTTGTTGCCAGTACTACAATTAGCAATCTACTCTTGCTTGGGAAAGCACTGTCAACAGTAGTAATGGCATGCTACACTGCATGCCAGTGTGACGGCACATAACCTGGGATACTACCCTTGTATGTAACATGTTCACATGGATAAGAGTGCTGTACAAGCCATATATACTCAAGTGTCCCAGACAAGAGACTCACACCCCTTGTTACTGTAATGACAGCACATAAATGCATGTTATTTACATGGCATTGCATACACTTATTAAAGATGTCATTACCCTGGCATATTATCAGACTGTAATGTGTCTGCTAGTTACCAGGGCTGAGCCATGCTTAGCACTTGTTAGCATTGCTGCAATATTACAGCTAAGCATATTTGTGCACTGGTAAGCGAAGCCTGCACAGTGTAAGCACCTGTACATTTAACCATACGTTAGCACCGCTTAGCTTCGCGCAAACCCATGCAAATGCACTTAAAGCTGCTCAAAACTGTCTTAACCACAGTGTATCTAACAGCCCTTGTTCTGCCCAGCAACAAAATAAACAGCCCTTGAACCCAGGACCCTGTACACTATAGTCACAACAGTTAACCACTACGCCATGACAGCTGTGAAGACAGTTGTTTTTTCCAATAAATCTTTCAGTACACATATTGAATAGTATTGAACAATTGCTGTGACATCTACAATTGTGTAGTACTTGTTAGTAATGTTACTGTTGCATCACATATGTTGTTATATCTAAATATACACATAGATACATACGGTGTGATACATCTAGGAAGGTATACACAACAGTAATGTTTACACATGGCAAGGCTATGGCTATATACATATACATATGTAGATATATGTCTTTATGTACACACACATATATAATCATATATATGTATTTATACACATCTGTATAGTGCATCATATATATGGCCAGTTATAGATCTCTCTGTATATATATATATATATATATATATATATATATATATATATATATATACAGATATATCTATGTATGTCGATATATATGTAGACACCTATAACTATATGTGCATATATATCTATATATCTGTATATGTATAGACATCTATAGATGGGCATATGTATATATATATATATATATATATATATATATGTGCTTGTATATGTATATATATATATATATATATATATATATATATATGTATATATATATATATATATGTGTGTGTGTGTGTGTGTCTGTGTATATATATATATATATATATATATATATATATGTATGTATGTATATATATATATATATATATATATATATATATATATATATGTATGTATGTATATATATATATATATATATATATATATATATATATATATGTATGTATGTATATATATATATATATATATATATATATATATATGTATATAGATATGTATATGTCTAAATATCTATATCTATATATATATATATATATATATATATATATATATATATATATATATATATATAAACACACATATATGTTTTCCATATTCCAGAACATGGAGTGGAGTCCTACCTCAGCACCAGTATTATCAACCTCTTAGTGCAAGGGGGTGTCATGTATGTATAGCAGGTATATGTGTAGACTGTTGCTATTGTAACAGGGGTTGTCTTAAAAGACATGTTGTGTGTGGGAGGTCACATCTGCTATTGACATGTACACCATTGGTTACTGACAGACATCCTAAGGACATCATAGTACAGTACCACTGATAGCACAGTAATAATCCTGTGGACTACAGCAGAGATATGACCAGTATATGTGGACAGTCTGGCACTCTCAGGTCAGTCCAGAGGTTTATACAGATCCCCTTTGTGCGAGACATGTGGACCAAGCCTGACAATGTGGATGTTAACAGCTATGTACATGGGTATATCACATAAATACTGGACTACATATGCCCACAATGTTTATGCATTCGCACACTCCTGTCTGCCCTGACACATAACTGGTGGTGCAGAGATCACATGGCCACATACTACCCAGCAGTTAATGACATAGTTCTGTACAGAATCCCACTGCTTTGTCAGACATACACAACAGTTATTGTGGCCTAGCAGCAGTACGCCCTGGAAATATCTGGATATAACATCACACTGGGTAATTACACTAAGCTGTTAGGCATGTAACAAAGCACTGTGCAAACTACAGGCAAACTGCCTGTGGTATGGGACATGTGTGTGTTTGGCCCTACAAACATGTGAGCCAATAGGGTACCATAAACAGGACCAAGAACAATGACATCTACCACAGTCTGTACACAGGCCAAGGTATGTATTCTCAATACACATACTATCGTCAATCATTATAAGTACACAGACTCCACTATTGTACACACAACCACAGAATACCCAGGGCATGTTCTCAGAAATAACCTCTACTATACATAACATGTCTAGCAGTCTGATATCTGACTTGCTTGTTATCAGGTATGATTTCAATAAATAATGGTGTACAGAACATATGCACCTCTTACTGCATGACATATGTACAAAGGATGACAGACTTGTGGCTGGAAGCACAAACACTGGGCCAATATTGGCATGTTGCTGTGATACCCTCATACATTTACTATTGTAACAGGGTTTGTTGTGACATATGTCCTATGAGGGATATGAAGTCAGTAACTGTCACGGCTGTCACCATGTACTGACTGCAATCCTCAGACTATGCTTCTGCAGTTCTAAGATAGGTGATTTGTGAGTAACACAAGAAACATAAGACTCCAAACACTGCCCAGTCTGCACATAATCCTAGAGGTGGGAGTTTCCTCAAACACATAACACTGTCAAGTCAGGTATTAAATCTTGTAGACCAACCATATCCACACAAACCTTGTTAAACCAAAATAACTCCAAATGCAGAAGAGCAACACTTATATTCTGTAGTCATGTCTAGAACATCCCCCTCCTGTTTGTTGGCCTGACTCCACAGTGTATGTTGTTAGGGGTATATTCCAATACCATCTGTGATGCTGTTTGCCAAACACAGACATGAGGTCCTGCTCACAGTGAATGAAAAGACCCAACACCCACATGATGTTCGTAGGTATAGGAATGTGTTTCCATGCAATTATTAGGAATGTTACCACAGCTGCTCCACATGCAATCAGTTAGTGGGGGAGTGCAATTCATGCAGAGGCCATCAGCTGATCATGAGCATCACTTACAAAACACAAGCTGCTGCCTAAGCAAAGCAGGTGTACTTCTTTACATCTACCAGAGAGTGAGTGAGAGAAACAGACAGAGACAAAGTAAGACAGGGAGGGGTGGGAGAGTAAAACCTAAGCATGTTTGTGTCACAGAGACAAAGTAAGACAGGAAGGGGGTGGGAAAGTAAAACCTAAGCATGTTTGCGTCACACAACTACCAGTACATGGTTTTAAACCCCTGCATGACTATGTATTGCTATCACGTCTATGCATTTATTGCATGTGCCACATAGCTTACATGTTGTGGAGCTGTCCAAAGGTATATTTGATGGTGAGTGACATCTGCAACAGTGATAAAGGAGGGATAAGGTAGGTGTAGTACACATGCCTGTCCACATGATCAGGTGTCAACGTTGACACAACCACACTCTCTCAGGGACTCACAGACATTATCACAGTTGGCAGGCTCAGGATTAGACTTCCTAACTAGCTAGTTTGCCACAATACAGTAATATGCAGGTATCACATGCACCACAGGGGTTATCAGGATGATATATGGGCAAAGAGTATGTGAAGGTGTCTGACATCAGAAGGCATGCTTCAGTAGGCCAATGGGAGGTGTAGTGAGTGTGAATGGCGTCAAAATCATCATACTCCACACACACACACACACACACACACACACACACACACACACACACACACACACACACACACACAGACACAGGTTGCCAGTACTGACATGCATGGGTGCATTGTTCCACAGGTGTGTAGTAGTTGACTGTGCCAGAAGGCTGTACAAGGCTAGGTAAAGGATACACCTTGGCATCAGGCCACATGAAATTGGTCTGCAGTGTGGCTCAGGGGTGTAGTGTCTGGATTGGCCCACACAGGTGGGTATTGTATTCACCATCCAGTCATCTGGGTTACTATTGTGAGTAGCCAGTGCTGTGCAATGCTTGCCATGTACATGTTCTATAGTCCATGACATGGACGGTGTCTGGGATGTGCACATGTCCCACATGCATGTTCTGTGACATGTGGATGTGTACCTGGGGTGTCTGGGGCATGTTGTGTACACAGATTGTTATCATCAGATGTGCCATTCTTGGCCTCATGTGGTGGGAACTACCAATGGACACTAGGTTGACCCTGCACCTACAGTGACAGCATGATACAGGTATACCCCAGTGTCAGTGGCATCTATCCATACAGGGCATGTGTATAAGGCATGGTATGTTCTTTCTGGGTTACATTTACTGGCACTACAGTTGTTGCAGGTGTCCAGTGGGGAACATAGTGAAGGAGCACTATATGCAATTATGTGCTTATTGTAGTGTTATGACAGAGTGTCATTCCCTCTGTAGTCCACTGCAATCACACCGTTGTTACTATCTGTGGGCAATATGCAGGGATCTACCAACATAGTGGTTGTTGTCTAGCCGAGTGTGTTTGTGTATGAGACATGGGTAGAGAGTGTTCTTTGGGTAATACAAGGGTTGTCTAAATTGTTCACCAGGCCTTGATGTCACATGTAGGGGTATGGATTGTCAACCAGAGTCTCTCTGCTGTTTGACATATGTTATCCTTGTAAGGTGGATATTGTGACAGTAATAGGCCCACCATGTAAGGAATTTGCAAAACCTGCTCCACAATGAATCCAGTTGTTACACACTCACAGCCACCTCCACACAGGATACGAATGACACAAACACACACACATGCACACACACACACACACACACACACACACACACACACACACACACACACACACACACACACACGTGCACACACACACACACACACACACACACACACACACACACACACACACACACACACACACACACACACACACACACACACACACACACACACACACACACACACACACACACACACACACACACACACACACACACACCAAGTCTCACAGTTGCCATGTCTGGGATTGGAACTCCTAACTAACTAGTACATCACATGACAGCATTAAGCAGTTGTAGCACATGCCACAGAGATTACTGGACTACTCCTTCCCCAAATGTGTATTTCAAAGTGAATGACATCAGCAGGCTTGCCAAAGAAGGGAGATGGAGGTCATAGTGACTGTGAATGGCCTCAAAAGCTTTGCTCCCTACACAGACAAACAAACTCACACACAAACACCCACACTTGCCATTTCTGGAAATAGAACTCCTACCTAACTAGTATATCACACTACAGCATTATGCAGTTATAGGACGTACCACTGAGATTCCTAGGTTACTTTTAACCCAAAGGTGTATTTCAAAGTGAATGACATCAGCAGGCTTGCCAAAGAAGGGCAATGGAGGTTGTAGTGACTGTGAATGGCCTCAAAAGCATTGCTCCCTACACAGACAGACAAACACATACACACACACAAACATCCACACTTGCCATGTCTGGGAATATAACTCCTGCCCAACTAGTATATCACACTATAGCATTACACAGTTAGAGGGTGACCATGATGATTACTGGGTTACACCTTCCCCAAAGGTGTATTTCAAAATGAATGACATCAGCAACCTTACCAAGGTTGGGCAATGGAAACTGTAGCTCATAGGTTCATAGGTTGGTACTAGGCTATCGGCCCTAGGGCATATACATGCCTAGACATGACAATTATCTAGCTATGACTTCCCACAATATTTCCTTCCCTGCACCCCTATCTAACAGGGCAGCTGACATGATCCTCGGGGTAAATGTCCTATCTCCCATCCAGTTGTCCAGGTTCCTTTTGAAGAGGGCCAATGAGGCACTCTGCTTGACATGTATGGGCAGTCTATTCCAGAGTCTGGGGAGTCTCTGGGTCAGGAACACATCCCTCATGCATGTATTATTCATTGTGATGACAGGATTTGCATCCCTGGAGCATGTGGCTGTGAGGGTTTGGAATTCACTAAGTGTAGCAGACAAACAAACACACACACAAACATCCAAACTTGCCATGTCTGGAAATAGAACTCTTACCTAACTAGTTTATCACACTACAGCATTATGCAGTTATAGGACGCGCCACGGAGATTACTGGGCTACTTCTTCCCCAAAGGTGTTTTTCAAAGTGAATGACATCAGCAGGCATGCCAAAGTAGGGTATTTGAAATTGTAGTGAGTGCGACTGGCCTAAAAAGCATTGATCCCTGTACAGACAAACACACACACACGTGCAGGTGCCACGTCTGGGATTAGAACTCCTACCTAACTAGTACATCACACTACAGCATTATGCAATTATAGGACACGCCACAGAGATTAGTAGCTACTATTTCCCCAAAGGTGTATTTAAAGGTGAAGACATCAGCAGGCTTGCCACTGTAGGGCAATGGGGAGTGCAGAGTGTGTGTGTGCATGGGCCATAACCCATTCATCTAGAGGCAGACACACAACACTCAGGCACACAGAGGTGTGTATTCCACAAGTACATGTATACATCTGCTAGATGACTACTGACTTGTACAGTCAGGTTACACAGTTATCACAAGCACCACAGACACTATAGTGCTGAGGGATACCAGAGGCAAATGTCTACAGTGATTGAGATTTGCACATCATGCAGTTTTAGCCAATTGGATGTGTGCTAAGTGGGACAGGCCTCATGATGGAAGGCTTTTTGTCACTGTCACTCTCTTTCACACATGTATGTATGTGTATTTTTGGCCTATTATAGTGGGTTGTCCTTGGATATATGTGTGTATTCCTATCCAATGTGTGTGCAAAGCATGACTGCTGTGTACTGAGGAGTGTATGCACTAACATCTGCGACTGTCAGATATGTATGGTCCATTGTTGTTGCCAGACATGGGCTTCATTTCTGTAAGTGCGTGAGCATGCCCAGTATGACCTTTCAGTAGTTAGTTGTCTGACATGGCCTTCATTTCTCTAAGTGTGGGAGCATGCCCAGTATGACCTTCTGTATTGAATGTGTGAATCCATTCCAGGTAGACTGTACTCCAGTGCAGGCTTTTGTGTTCTACACCTACAGCTAACAAACTGTTTCTGCAGGATATCTGTAGATCGGTTGACAATATGCAGTCAAAATAGGCAAAGGATAGTGGGTTACTGTAGGTAATTGTGTCTGTGCTGCTTCTGCTACATGGTCCTGGTTTTAGCAGAGATATTCAGACATATGTACTGTTATACACTGTGATGTTTTATATCATCAACTACTGTCAGGTATACATATTTGCTTGCAGTGATGTTCTGCGGAACACAGGGTGAATGCAGCTGTGTCTATTACTGTGGTCAGCAGCCTACATATTCTTGCACAATCATGCCATTCTGGAGGGGGAGCTGCAGACACTTGCTGCTGAGTCTGTGTAAATGGTTCAGCACCTTGGTCCAGTGGTGGCAGAGGATCCCATGCTTATATATCCATCGACATGACAGTATGGCCATATCTTGCTGTGGCCATACCTCACAGCTGTACAGATTCACACAGGTTACCCAGAGGCAGGGGACATAATTCTGGACATTACCCCTTCACATTGTGGTTTACAAGCAGGTTTGTAGCCACTCATTCTTGTGTTTGCAGCTAGGGATAGTATGTGCACACAGCTGAGTTTCGGACTTTACACACTTAATGCCACCCATGCTCCTACACCCCCCCTCTATTATTCTATCCTCTTCCATACATTATGCAAGCATTCTCTGATATTTTCCCTATAGTTATCACCTCATCACAGCAGTAATTTGGTGTTGGCCCACAGTTCATGCAGTATGATATGGTGGACATGTTACTGGGATTTGTCCTCATGGCCTTGCATTTGGGTTCTGTGGACTGTGTTATGTTATTATTTGGCAGTCCATAACATAACATACATTGGCAGTACAGGTGGGACACAGGCCTTTTGCAGAGGACTGTAGACCATTTGGTAGTGATGCAGGCTAGCTGTAGCAGCTTGTTGCATTCTGTCAGTCCTACAGCCCCAGACTGCAATACAGTATATTCCCCTGGGGTGACATGATAGGTGTGCAAGGTGTTCATGTCAATACTTTTTGTCAGTATCGATCCAGTGGTGTTTATGCTGGAAGGGTGCTGCTTACAGCTAGGGACACACCTGCATGGGACACCTGCTCTGCATGCTGCATTCTTTTGATATTGCCATACACAGGTGGGGATCATATTGTACTCATTTCCAACAGCAGGGATAAGACCAGAGAGGTACCTGTGGGTGATGGTGGGGTGAGATGGGTGCATGTGTGCTATGGACACTACTTGCATCTGACTTACAGATATGCATGGGACATTCCAGCTATGCTGGCTTGTGCAGGGACATCAGCTGTTTCTCAATACTTCATTCCTATGACCTTTGTAGTCTACCAGTGTTTGGCCAGACGACATCTGTATTCTCTACTGCAAGTCCAAATGATGTGCTGCAAACCTGTATGTACAATTCAAAGAAGGGTGTTTCCATTTGACAGTTACATATTATACACTGCCTGTCTGGGGTACTTCCCCCTGTGTACTGCTTGTATATCTGGGCAGACATTCATGCCATGTCCAGCTTTCAGATGGTGACTCATATTACTTCCATAAATGTATTTTGCTGGGAAGCATTGTGTTTGGCACTGCAGTTGTGAGAACTTGGCCCTGCCATCGGCAGTACTGGACAATGGCCACCAGGACAAACCTCACCATGCATACATACAGACCTCTCTCACACAATATACAACACACACCAAGCTAACACACACAGACCTGTATATTGTACACATGCTACAATCTATCCTGCTATGTTGGCTACATAGGATTGGTGGGGGGGCACACCTGACTGTTACTACATTTCTACATAGCATTGAGGGGCACACCTTGCTGTTACTACATTTCTACATAGGATTGGGGGGGCACACCTGACTGTTACCACATTTCTACATAAGATTGGGGGGGCATACCTGACACTTGTACACATTTGCTATGACTCTACTGGTATGTCAGTTACTCCATTTCATTCTGTATTCTAACCTATCATGCTGACTAGAGGCATATCAGTATACTACAGGTCTTAGTTTTGAGTGACCTACATTTCAGTTTCTGACTTCTTACCCTTCAGAACTAACATCCTACTGCATGACCTCTTGTAGTCTGTCTGTGTAGGTCTGGTGGGGGGTGGTGTTCTCCATAGCCATCAATCAGAGGCCTTAGCACAGCCTTTGTTTGTGTTTGTCTACACCTGTCCTGCTGGCTGAGACTGTTGTTGGGTATGTGAGCCTCCCTGACTGGCATGTGTGTGTCTTATGGACACACATGTGGCCCAGCACATTTCCTGCAGTGAGTTTTGTCACTTTGTCTAGTACTGGCTACTATGGTGACATCAGTATTTGTTACAGATCTCATGCAGCCACTATAGAGTGTCTACTGTCTGCTGGCATCCCATTCAACCCCCCCGATTCCCTTGCATGCTCACATCCATACCATAGATACAAGTAACAACACATACTACTGCATTTTGCAATTGGTAGGGAGAGTGACTTACCTTGTGGCTGTGCCAGTATTGAGGATGGTGCTGGAGGGCTGAGTATGTCGGATGCACATAGTACACTCCCTATACATGGTTAAGCACAGGTAGTGAAATGTTTGGGATCCCTTTTACTGTATGTGCAAGTCAGAGAGAGGTGTCATTCCGTGGGTCCCTACCGTGTCAGTGTATGTGCTATGCGTTGCCTCTTTGCCATGGCCTGGGAATAATGGGCATGCCTCCTTCTGCCTATTGGGGCAGGATCAGGTTGTTCCTCCTCTGAGTCACTCTGTGCCTGTGCAGGCCTTAGCAATGGTGTGGCCCTGCCCTGTGCTGTTCCTGCTGCAGCTGTTTCCACAGGATCATATTGTGTAGCATGGCACATACAATGACAATTTGGGTACATGTACCTGGTGAGTACTGCAAGACTCCACCAGATGCATCCAGGCACCAGAACCATGACTTGAGCATCCCAAACACACTCTCTATTATGATTCTGGTCTGTGTGTGTGCCTCATTATGGAGTTCTTGTTCGGGTGTGTGTGCATTTCTCATGGGTGTCATCAGCCATGGCTCCAGTGCGTAACCAGCATCCCACACTAGGTGATGGTAAGGGATTTTCCCATTGGCAAATCTCTGGTATAGCTGCATCAGATGCCAGATGTGGGAGTCGTGATAGCTTACAGGGCAGCCAGCACACACATTCATTATAATGCCCTGGGCATTGCACATGACCTGGCAGTTGATGGAGGGGAAGCCCTTGCGGTTGATGTAGATGCTACCCTGTTCACCAGGTGGTGCTTTGATGCATATGTGCATGCAGTCTATAGCACCCATTACCTCAGGGTATTCTGCTATTTGGTGGAAGAGACCCATATTGCTGGTCAACGCCTCATGGGAGTTGGGGAACTATACGTGCTCACCGGCATGTGCTGACATGGCATCCAGGAACTGGTGAAGTACTCTGGATGCTGATGCCTGTGAGATCCCCATGATATCCCCAGTGACCTTTGGAAGGTACGTGTGGCTAGTATTCTTAGGCCTACACATACCTTGACTTGATATCCACTGGGATGGGTTCCCCTCTGTTAGTTCTTTGTGTGAGGTGTGGCCGGCACAGCTCAACAATTTGCTGTAGGAGATCCCTGTCCACCCTATAGCGCTCCACTATCTTCAGCTCATGTAGCCCCTGGTAGGTTACCTTGGGTCTGTACACTGTTCTCCGTCTCCTCACTGTGGGTTGGTTGACAGCATTCTCATCCTTACTACCCACAGCATCTTCCACATGTTGATATATGATAGCTGCTGCAGCCCCTATAATTTTGTTGCTTTTGTTTGTTAAAATTTCCCCACTTGTGTACACCAGTGGTGTAGAGTTGTGGGAAAAAAAAGAGGGAAAGGTGTTTGCATAGTTTATAGTAGTGTGCTGGGCTGCTGCCTGTGTAATTGGCTGATTCTGATACATTTCACCTGCCAGCTATGTTAGCTCTCCTAGATTACCTTCCTACTGCAGTTTTCCCTTCCCATTGCCTTCCTGTTTAAGCCCAGGGGTGTGCCGCACAAACACAGTGCTCAGATGTGCACAGGGCTGCTATTTCCTGGTTTACTTTTTTAATTTTCCTTTAAAACATGGTGCGCAGCATGCCCACCCGTTTAGGCAATGTAAAGAGTGCTAGGCAGTCTCAGACACACACCCTTGCTTAGCTCTGCTAAGCTAAGGGCAAACCCAAGCCACAGGGCTCCGTTAAGCTTACAGTATGCCTGACATCCCCCCATGATGTCAGCTAACTATTGGGCTTGCACCATGCTATTCCTGCACTTACACTGTTGGGTGTTGGCTAACATTGAGGGGGAAGTCTGGGATTCAGTATCATTCCCCTCATTTGCATAGGACTGCCTGCTAATGCATAGTTACAGGTCCCACACTGAGCCTTCCATCTTAGCAACCACTATTCACTGGCTATGTTGTCTTCTGCCTGTCATTGAATATAATGGAAAAATAGTGATTTTGGTTAAAATGCTTATTTCACTTTTTTTTAAATTTTTGGCCCGATCCCATTTGCCCACCGCTGCCCTATGCTTAAACAGCCAAAATCGGCTAAAAAAAAAATAAACGTTTTTTTTTTATTTTGGCAACTGTTTTCCATGTCATTGGCCATATATTTGGCCATTGGCATGCTTTACACATACTATACACCCTTTCTTTGGAGCTGTCATGGTCCCATTTTGTAGTTTGCAGAAATATACTCGTTTACTAACAGTACATTTCTGCACACTACACTAGTCCTGCATGGCTGGCTGACAGCTTCCTGGATCACAAATTTAGCTCATTTGCATGGTTTCACCTGCAAATGGGGTAATTTGCATACAGGGGCTGTGTCCATGCAGAAATAGTGCAGAAGCGCTCGTGCACGCCCCTGGAGCTTATTCCTGGATCGCACGGTGGCCATATTGCCTCCAGCAGCTCCTGCACTATTCCTGCACGCCGTGCAGAGCTTGCTGAATCTGGGGGAGTGTTTTACATAGCTCATACTCTACAGTTGATTATAAACTCTGTGCGGTCCATTGCCATAGCTGCAACTTAACACCATAATACTTAATTTATCTTATTTAGTCAGGCAGTGTACCACTAGCAATACCAAGACTAATTTAGCTCATTAGTCCATATAAAAACAGACAGTGAACCCCTACCATCTAAACCCAATTTTCCTCATTTAGTTCATATAATAATTTAGTATAAACCTTCTATAAGAAAATCTGGATGGCTACATTCTACCATTGTATATCCCATTAACTATAGCTCTCAGAGCAATCCTAATTAAGTGTTATAATCTCTGGGCCAAGATGAAAGGTCAGCCAGCTTGTTTCCCTTTTGTTGTGACCTCATAGCACTTTGTATTCTTAGGCAGTGTAATAGCTACCTTATGTTCACAGATAATGAACTTTTACTCAACACAGAAATGGTAAACTGCTTATATGCTTTTATAAACAGCTGATGAAATCAGCATTCAAACTCAAACTTTAAAATGAAATCACACTAGAACACAAGAGCCCCTCTTTAAAGCTTAACTTGCTGTTTCATTAGCATTTTTACTGAACACTGCATCTCATTTAATTTGGGTATCAGTTTTTCAACTGCAAGAAGAAATATGTTTTGTTGATATTGGCAGAGTGGTTATAGGCATGATAAAAAGGCAGTACAGGTATCAGTCATCTGTGACAAATATCCCAAAATGCTGCTAAATGGACAGTGAAAATGCATGATTGTCAGATATATGTCATACAGCAACCATTCTAAAGGACTCTGCTGTTGATAGCTATCCTTGTTGTCAAATTGCAAACTAAACAAAAATAAGAGATTTATCTGCTTATTGTCTGATTTTGTCATTTGGTAGCCCTAAATATCTGGGTACAAATTCTTTAACCATCATATGTTGCCAAGAGCTTGATCACACCTAGTTTATCATCCTCTTTTCTGGTTTCTCTAAGTATATTTCACATGGGGGCAGCCCTTGCATTGTGATCAAAACACTTGGTTATCCTGTAGCATTAAGTGACATTCATCTACCATATCTTGAGGTCTTTTATACCAATTATGCTACAGCTATGTTCTTAGAATCCTTTGAAGGTCTTCTTCATGGAAATCCCGGGTCTTTTTGGGTTGATATAAAATATGGTCTCAATGTCAAGTTAGCCATCAATTTCTGAACACTTTCTTATCTGTCCCTGTTTTATATAATAGCCTACAAAAGGAGGAATCTTTCCCTGTTCATGGACATTAGAATATGTGGCCAGGAATGGAATACTTCTGACACCAATCTGAGAGATGTTTTCATTTTACCACAATCTAATTCTTTCTCTGACATCAGAGTTGAGTGCACTTCTGGAAAACTTTAAACTTAAACAGAAGATAATTTCAAACTTAGAGCTGAATAGTTTGTTTATCGAAGGGGGCATCTTTGAAGTTAATTGGGCATTCTTCTTGGACCTTCCCTGGAGGTATATAAACTTTACTACTATTTGATAAAAGTACTAACCTGATCTTCCTGGGCAGATGACCTTTCAAACTGAGTGGCTGAATAGCTCTGCACTACAGATCTTTATAGCAAAGTAGCTAGACACTATAATGAATTTTCTACTAATTTATTTTTCTTCCTAGGAGAACTAACTTTGTTTTCTGGGCATATCATGCTTACTTACCACAGGATTACCTTTACCTTAGTGACCTTTAGCTTACTCCCTTTCCAAGGTACAAATCAGCTTACCTAAAAATCTGGCAACCGACATATACTTTACAACTGCTTTTATCAACAGAGTCACTTCCAGATGAAAAAACACTTTCAATCAGTGTCATAAGTCATTAAACACATGCTATGGTACTGCCCACACTTATTGAATTATCTGATGAGATTTTATTTGAGACTACAGGGTCTAATTTTGGTTTTACCAGCATGCTTACCCAAAAATATTGCCTAGCTATAATCTTCTCATCTGTTCTTAGGTAGAATAACAAACTCTTAGTTTGTTATTCCTGACAACTTATATGCTCCTCCTCAGACATTGGAAATGTCCAGCTGGAGCAACTCTAAAATTCTATCTGCAACAATAACTTAAATTACTAAAACTGACCCGACAAAGACCAGCAGTGTTTGCAGCCCCAGTATCTTCCTCTTACAGAAGAGAATTAGATGCTTAGTATATATGTTTATATTGTATTGTTTTCTATCCCACTGTTTCCTAAACATGTTTTCGTGATTCTGGTACTATTGTCTTGTGGTCAGCATATCATATTGGTTTTAGTTAAATGAATGGATCAGTATTTATTTGGAAAACTAATGGTCACTACTGAGAAGGGAGGTTGTTTTCTTGATGTGTTGCCTGGTTACGACCTTTCTATGGGCAATGGTACAATCTGCAGTCTGTCATTAAATCTTTGGTCAAAATATAGGCATTATTAAATGAAGCTATGTAGAACAGCTCAATTACATTGTGTTGACCTGCTTTATACATTTATTTTGATTTGTAACATCCAATTACCATCAATGTCCAAACATGCATTTTTATATGAAAAAACAAAACAAAAATCCAGCAGATCAACTAAAGTTTAGACAATTAAGAAATGAAACTAAAAAAGCCATATTGTCTGATAAAAGAAATTTTTACTGTCACCTCCAACAAACCCACCAAAATAAAGCTCAAAAATTCTGGTCTGGTATCAATAAACTGTTGCACCAAGGACGCTCTATTACACCCACCCCCTCAGGCTCCAATCTCAGCAACCCTATCCACGTTGCCAATTCTTTTAACACTTTCTTCACAGACACCATTCAATCTTTGGCCAATCAGTTATCCCCTGACACTACATCTGCTTCCAATGTTATCCCTAACAGCCTCCCATTATTTCAATTCAAACCAGTTCCTACATTCCTTGTCTGCACCCTTATTCAGAAACTTAAACCCACCCCCCTCTCTGCAGATCTGCTACCTGCAGAATACCTGCAAACAACTGCCAAAGCTATAGCCTACCCCATATCCATCCTCATTAATAGAACTATTTCAGAAGGAACTATTCCATCAATCTGGAAAATCTCACATATCATCCCCCTGCACAAAGGTGGGAATTCCAAAGATTTTTCTAATTACAGGCCTATAGCCATACTATCCCCACTGGCAAAAATCATGGAGAAGTGCATTCATAAACAACTAATAAGCCACCTACTAAAAAACAACCTACTATCTACCTGCCAACATGGCTTCAGACCATTTCATAGCACCTCCTCTGCTCTCTTATCCTTCACCGACTGCATTAATAAATATCGTAATAATGATATTCTATCCTCAGCCCTCTTCATTGATCTGTCAAAAGCCTTTGACATGGTTAATCACCAGCTACTCATAAACATACTTAGAAACTTCTCACTGGATCCACTTGCTATACAGTGGTTCCAATCCTATTTAAATAACAGACAACAGGCTGTAGTATGGGAGAATAACTTATCTTCCCATCTCCCAATTAATTGGGTCCTCTCCTCTTTTCTATTTTTACTAATGACCTACACTCTGTATTACCTCAAGCTACCTGTATCCAATATGCAGATGATTCCACACTCATATGCTCAGCCTCTTCACTATCACAACTTCAGTCCCTAACCCAAGACATGTTTAGCACAGTAGAGAATTGGCTTCTTCACCGATGTCTCATCCTCAACGTAAACAAAACAAAAATGCTACTATTCACTCCCACCTGCAGAGCCCCTCCACTGCATTTCAATGTTACATCTAGCAATGGTACTATCATATCTCCCGATTCTACCAGAAAACTACTTGGAGTACTAATCGATAACAACCTCATCTTTGAACCCCATATTAACAAGACTATAAAAACTGTAAACAAGAAACTAGGTTCCCTCTATAGGATCAAACCCTTTCTGATTCCACTAACTAGGACCACTATTGCCCGTACCTACTTAATCTCAACCCTACTATATGCTTCCCCTAGCTATACTAAACTATGCAAAAGCAATCTGAACAAGCTAGCCAGCTCCTACAATAATATTGCTAGATTTGCAACTGGTTCTACCTATAGAACCCATCATTGCAACAATCTTAATCAACTAGGTTGGTTAGAATTGTCAAATTTTATTCTATTGAACCAACTAACTGTTGCCGATAAGATACTGTATCATCCTACAATTACTCCAATACTCACTAACCTAATCTCCCCCTACATTAACCTGAAGACCCTGCGCTCATCTAATAAATTACTGGTAAACACAAGTAAAACCAACAATCTGGCTGGAGATGTTCTCTAACACAGTGGGTAAAACCTGGAACACCCTCCCAAATAACCTAACCTCCCTACCCTCAACTACCCTATTTAAAACCAAACTCAAACCATACCTTAAATCCCACTGGCTGTGCACTTGTGCAAACCCAGACTAACTACCTCCCTTGTCACTAGACACTAATCTTCTCACCCACATAAACTCAATGATCTTTTCTAACAATAAAGTGTGTGTAACTTGTTTAGTTGAATAGTGCTCTATTTCACATACCTTATATATTGTTGTATGTATATCCATATTTGATTTGTAACTACGGTTGTTTTTTTTCCTTACTCATAAGCTAAAATGTAATGTACTATTATTACTTGCCAAACTTGGTAATGTACCTGTGTATTTGTTATTCTGTTCTAAGTGCGGAACTTTTCTCACTGGGCCTCCACTGAAAATGGACATAAATCCAGTTGGACCAGCTCGGTCAACAAATGTAAAATAAAATAAAAACATAAATAAACATAAAGAATTTTACAGAGAAAAAAATGACACACTGAACATTGTGCCTGTTCTTGACAAAGATATACCTAGCATATCTTCAGCAAAGAGCTATAACAATATAATGTCATTGAAAGTTGTTTTACATTAATGGAGATTTTCATTCCCTTTATTTTAAATAGAACTGTATCTCTATGTGCTATGCAGCCATGTGCTTTCTTTCATTGTACCCAGGTTTTTCATCACTTCTTATAAATGGTTTCTACTGTCAAGTAACGTGTGGGATATATCAATTTATGAAAAACACAGTACTACAGTATTATTTATATCAACAGCAGTACAATTTTGCAGCAATTTGCAAAATAAATAAAATGTTTGTAAGTAATGTAGTCGAGTTAACAGTGCCACCGAATGCACACATAGCTTTTTGAAGCAGATGGTCCATGCAATTATATATACTTTGGCAGCATTTAAAATAGGGTAGAAGGAATATAGCACTTAAGCCATTATACAATTTACAAGCTTTGGAGCAATTTTCATAATTTCACAGAAGCATGCCTAAACGGTTGGTCAGTAGTGTTATCAGAGCAGTTAGTTACGATTACTCTCTAATTGCTAACTTTATCTTGCAGTGAACTAGAACATGGGCTGTTATGGAAAATGGTCCTGCTACCAGGGCTGATTATCAGAGATGATAACACCTTAAAACTGCTGTAATTAGCAGTAGCAGGATTTAATTTGCTGGTTTGTTTGGGGCAAGAATAACAGCTAATATCCTATGTGAAGCATTACATCATATGCTACTATATTTATTTAAGCAGAAGTTACTGGCAACTGGCTAGACATTTTTCTTTTTATCTAGTAGGAGAAAACAAATAAGATCTCAAAATTTTTGGATGGTTTCTGCTTTCACTGTATTGCTGTTGTTATTATTGTTGTTATAACAGATCTTTTGATTTTATTCACAATGGATCCACTGAAAAACTGAAAAACTCAATTGTTAAACTCTATACCCAGATATATTGTTAAGTGAACACATGAATTCATTAGTTGAAGGAGGCCATATTGTCTAGATAGGCTGCCCTTTGGAGGTCAAAATAACTGCATGCCTGAAAGTTTGTGAACCATACAAATGACATATTCATGCCTTTCACTTTATTTTGATTTCATTAGTTTTAAGTAAAAGTCTCAGTGGTACCAGATGCCTGTCTGCCTGTTTAGTTCATACTGAATTTTTCTGCTAAGACAGCAATGTGCTGACTTTGTAGCTATTAATATGTATGTATGTAATATTGTGCAAGGGTGAGGAGAATAGGCAGAGAAGGCACATCCATGTGAATATTCCAGAAAAATATAAGTGATGCAGATACATAGTAAAAGCTAATAGAGGGATTCAGAGGCACTTATCAATGGGAGTTAAAAAGATGCAAAAAGCCTCAAGGAACCAAATTAATAAATGGATGTGTTATCAAGGAACACCTCTTCCCCCAAGCAAAGTGAAGCTGCACTCGCTCAGGTCATGTTACATGAACCCCGCAGCTGTTTCACACACCCCTTTATCCCTATTTTATCCTTCTTTATCTCATCTTGTCATCCCCTTCCTTACTGCTTCGCATTCATCCTACTTCCCTCTTCTCTTTGCATCTTTTTCACACTTTTTCTCCTTTCCACTCCTCTTCCCTCTGCATGCCTGTCACAGCTTTACTCTGTCATCTCCTCATGGTATTCTTTCTTGCAACTATTCTCACTTGCCTCTTCTGATGTCTTCATACCTCTCTATTTAATGATATGCTGCTAGCCCTTTAGAGAATGGGTGACCTGTAGATTGGACCCTGATTGGAGAATTAATGTTCTCCAGCAGGTTGTTAACCTACAGGTAATGCCCACTGAAAAACAAGTCCACCACTGCATTGCAGCATATCAAGCTCCCATGGAGCTCAGCCTGAAAAAAAAAACTAATGGCTGCCATTATTTTACTCTTGCTGAGCAGCACATTTGCTGTGTGGTGAGTTTAAAAAAAAATTGTGTGTGTATGTATTTATGTGTGTGTGAGAGAGTATGTATGTATGACAGTGAGAGAGAGAGAGAGAGAGAGAGAGAGAGAGAGAGATCGATCAAGCCGTTATCTTAGACTTGCTGAGCAGCCCTTTTGCAGTTTGCTGCGAGTATAAAAAAAAATCAATGAAACCAAAAAAAGTGTGTGTGTGTGTGTGTGTGTGTGTGTGTGTGTGTGTGTGTGTGTGTGTGTATATTTGTATGTCTGTGTGATTCTGTGTGTGTATATGTGTGTGTATATATGTGTATGTGTGTGTGTGTGTGTGTGTGTGTGTGTATATTTGAGTGTGTGTGTGTGTGTGTTTGTGTGTGTGTGTGTATATTTGTATGTGTGTGTGTGTGTGTGTGTGTGTGTATATTTGTATGTGTGTGTGTGTGTGTGTGTGTGTCTGTGTGTGTGTGTATATTTGTATGTGTGTGTGTGTGTGTGTGTGTATTTGTATGTGTGTGTGTGCGTGTGTGTGTGTATATTTGTATGTGTGTGTGTGTGTGTGTGTGTGTGTGTGTGTATATTTGTATGTGTGTGTGTGTGTGTGTGTGTGTGTGTGTGTGTATATTTGTATGTGTGTGTGTGTGTTTGTGTGTGTGTGTGTGTGTATATTTGTATGTGTGTGTGTGTGTGTGTGTGTGTGTGTGTGTGTGTATTTGTATGTGTGTGTGTGTGTGTGTGTGTGTGTGTGTGTGTGTGTGTGTGTGTGTGTGTGTGTGTATATTTGTATGTGTGTGTGTGTGTGTGTGTGTGTGTGTGTGTGTGTGTGTATATTTGTATGTGTGTGTGTGTGTGTGTGTATACATGTGTGTGAGAGAGAGAAGAGTAAGAATGATCAAGCAATCCTTGGCAGCAGCAGCATCAGTTAAAAGGTTTGCGTACCTCTCGACCATACCTTTCAACCTCTTGACATATGAAATCTAGACAGAGCCACAAATAATGGGGGACAAAGAACCAAAAACAGAGACAGATTTTAAATATTACTCTTATAAACTTAGAAAGTTGCTAGAATAACAGGGTTTCCACTAGCATGTATTTTCTAAAGGATATGAAAGTCTGAAACTCAAATGTCTGTCATTATTTAATGACTTCAATCCCCAGTGATTTGCCAGAAAACTACAAATTTCATGAGAAAGGGACCAAATCAAAAATCTGGACATTCTGCAATTTTTTTTTTAAAGTGTAATATTTTGGATGTAAACTGCTTCCTCCAACATCATTAACACATACTACAGCAAGTTTGAAACATTAGGTGGAAGAACTATTTTACATACAAAATATAAAAAATTTAGTAATACAAAAATAAATAAGTAACTAAAACACAACAATTTTACAGACAGCTCAGTCTCTAAGCACAATAATGCCCTCCAGGTTGTGTGTTATTGTGGTGTTGGGCCTTAGAACACCTCTGGGCAGATATTATTTCCACAGTAACACATACCCTGTTGGGCATTATTCCTTGTGCAGCATAAGCCATCTCAATCATTATGGTTACATCATATCCATAAAGCTCTGCTAAGCATAATTCCATTTTTCCATCCCTGTTTTGGTACTGTATACTGCTTTTTGAACTAAATGTTGTAACATATTCTTGCATCTGTAAATATATAATATCCTTGTGTCTGTAAATATGGTTTGTTGTTTTTTTATGTGCCACATTTAGATAAGCAGTTAGTTAAACTATACTAATTTCCCAAAAGTCAGAGAAGAAAATGGTAACGATAGTGAAACAAATAAGCAATTCTGCAATGAAACTTGCCTAGAATGCCATCTTTAGTGGCAGTAGATAATATGTTGAAACATGTTTTCATCAGGTATGGAAGTATTTAAAATAATAAAACAATTTGTTGCCTTCTAATGTGCAGAAGTTGCAGGATGTGGGAAGTTTAAAATCCTTGTAGTCACTTCCTTTCTTTTTTGCGAGAAATAGTTTTCCCAGCAATGACCAAATGACAAACAGATATTTATACCATTTGTAAGTTTTTTAGATTTGATGGATCTGTCCCAAACATGTTACTGGAATCTACATCTGTATATTTAATGTAATTGCTTCCATGTCACAAAGATGCGGCAAGAATGGTTTGACAATAAAATACAATCACCTATAATGTTGTATGAAACTGTGTTAGGAAGAGAATTCCACATATTCAAAATATGGGTTCATACAGATTTAGATGGTATTTTATAAAATTATAATATTTCATCAGTGTTAATTCAGCATTAAATACTGGGAATTCAAGCAGCTATAGTTGGCATCTATAATTCACTTCCTTTCCAAAGCAAAAGACCCAGCTCTCCTTCCTCATTCAAAAATGTCATCTGTGTTCTTCTGATTGCCTTGCTGTTCTTTTCATCACAGCTTCTTAACCTCTGCTCTTCACCATCTTCTGCCTCGGTTTAGACCTGCCCGTTAAGGCACCTATTAAAGGTACTGTAACATTTTGCTATCTTCATAACAGAGTTAAGTGAACAAC
Organism: Protopterus annectens; assembly: GCF_019279795.1. NCBI lineage: Eukaryota > Metazoa > Chordata > Ceratodontiformes > Protopteridae > Protopterus > Protopterus annectens. The sequence continues at coordinate 1,228,947,784 of NC_056725.1, forward strand.
AGAATGTTGCCCAAATTAAGTCAAGAAATATCATTTAATTATAACTGCGGTGGTGGTGCTGTGGTAGTGTTATCGCCTCACAGTAAGACATTGTCGTGTTCGATTCTCAGCTAAAGCATCTTATGTGTGGAGCCATGTATGAATGGGTGTACCTTCGTTGAAGGTTGTGCGTCAGAGCCGGCAACTCGGCACGTAAAAAAACTCTACTGCCAATCATTATCTGTGGCAACCCCTAACTGGGAAAAGCCAAAAGACACAACAATTTGTTTACTAGGGATCTGTCCTCCAGGTGTATCACAAAGCATGAAACCACTCATATTCATCTTAGTTATTAAAACATATATTGTAGTCCAAAACTCTGCAACCTAGACTCAAGAATTATTACACTGTGTTAAATCTTAGCTGAGTTCTATGAAGTGCTAACGTATTTATTTACTTTTCTAGACCTTTGTTTGCCCTTAGGCCAGAGCCCACAGCATTTATTTATTTATCTGTTTGTTTGCTTGTTTGTTTGATAACCGGATATGTAGGCTCACTTGAAAATCATTCTGGACTATGATCTAGATAATTTGGACAACAAGAGATTCGTAATGCACAAATACAAGACCTTTATCAAATAGACATAGATATAACAAAGTATAAGAAGCTAATTGTACAGCAGTATAGTATAATAGAAGCAAATGCTTACATGCATTCACAGATACTCAGAATATTTGGCATTTCACATAAAAAGTACAATCCATAGGTAAAATGTTTACTGGGGAATGCAGTGTAGCTGAAGTTGAACATTTTCCTTGAAACTACACTTGGAATTAGTTAGGTGATCTCAACTTAGATTTGAAAAATGACAAATGTGTTTAATTTCTAATATGACAAAGTAACAAGTTGCAGAAGGTTTGGTCTAACTTACAGAATGATGTTTCTCCCACCACAGGGCCAAAGGAAAGCCTTTTTAAAGTCAGAGCTCTTTCTACTTGTGTCTGAATAGATAAGTATCTGGTGATTTTTTTCAATTTGTGTGTCAGCTGGGGACACTATTCAATATATGATAATTTGAAACATAAGTTTGACATTAACACAGTAGCCCTGTTAGTAAATAGAATGCATTTTGCTTTCACAAGTAAATGACACTGACACTTTCTGGCATCAGAATGAAAACTTGAATCCATATTTTATTGAAGGTCTAAAAGACTGGCATTTCAGGATGTGTTAATAGTTATTAAAAGCTAAACCTAACTGTTGAAGTGACACTCAAACCCCAAGTGTGAAATAGAAAAAAGGGATTGTGGATGGATAGATGGATGGATAGGAAGGACATAGTTAAGGGTGTGATTTAGAATATTAGCTGTACCCTCTTCAGAGAAATGTTAAATGAATTTATAACACAACTCTGTCTGCTTTATTACTTGATCAGCTGTAATCTCAATGTAATATTTAAGAAATAAATGAGTCTATCCATGCTCTAAGGTATTCATAGGTTTGGATTTGCTTATTAGGTTCACGGAAGAGGTCAAATAAATCTGGACTGGAAATGAGACAGTGGGGTGTAGCAATGTCATGGAAGAAATGCTGTTGATTTTGACTATAAAATAATTTTTTTCTACTATTTCTGTAGTTTGAGAAAGTCCTTCTGCAGTTATTTTTAAACTTGGGAAGAACTTTTTAGGGGTTTTCAGAAGATTAAGGTAATTTATATAAAGTATAATGTATAACGTGCATTGCTATTAGCTATAAGGTAAGGCCATCGATGAACAAGTCAAATAGTACACAGCTCAGGAATTAGTAGACAGCCGGTGGTAACACCAGTAATTACAATACTGATTTCAGAGTACCATGGGGGCTAATATAACAGAATGTTTGTGCAAGCTAGATAGCTCATGAGTCACTTATGAGGGTTGTCAGTGAAAGTTATACTCTTAAGCCTGGTCACATGCAGAGAATAATCCACTGAATCAGTAGCTCTTTTATATCAGCAAAAACTATGGATGGGGTCCAAATGGCGAGATGATAAGTCAACAGGTAAAGGAGAATATTATTTCTGAAAATTAATTCATCCTCAAGTCTTGGCGAGTACCTTCATGAGGTGGACCCTGTTTTTCACGGGTCTATATTAGAACATCGAAGTTTCAAAACTTCGAATGTTCTAATGTCGACCCCTATTAAGTGAACGCTTACAACATCGAACATGCAGAATAGCAAATTTTTTCCTAGGGAAAAAATTCACTGCTCTAAAACACATACACACAACACAAGCACACCAAACAAACAGCGATCCACGCACATGCACCTAAAATCTTACATCTAACCCTACAGTAACCTGTACATACACCAGTAACTATCCACTTACCTTAACCCAAACCCTAACCCTAAGGTCCGTCACTATCGCACACTCACCTCACCTGCACCCTAACCCTAACTCACCTAACCTGCGCCCAATTGCACACTTACCTGTACCCGACCCATAACTTTTCACCACAGTGCTGAAAATAGCGAAACAACAGAAATGGACAACCAAATTATTTCCCTAGGATTAAATTTGGTTTTCTGTACCTTCGCTATTTTCAGTGTTCGCTAAATAGTGGTCGATATTAGAACATTCGAAGTTTTGCAACTTCGATGTTCTAATATAGACCCATTTTTCACAAAATCTCACCAAGACTACACTGATATATAGATTGTATTTATATACCATATATCATGGACACAAGTAGGTTAAAAATAAAAAAAAACATAGCTGGGTGCACAAGACCCAGGATGAAAAACTACCTAATCCTGGAAGGCACACTGGTGCCAGGACTGGAAAAGATGACAGTGTAGAATCCTCAAAATATGGAAGCATTCTTACAATGGGACCAGGCCAGGACCAGAGAGAGGATGCCCCCCCTGTTGTAGAAGGAAGTAGTAATCCACAAAAATCACAAAATCTGATAGGCCAAAGAAGAGCCATAAAGATGACAGAGTGGATAAGAAAGAAATTATGTATTGTTACTATTATGCAAGAAGCTCAGAAGTTCCAGACACAAGATATGCAAAATGATTAAGATAGAAATTAGAGGAAAGAAAAAATACTTCCATAAGAAAAACTGTCTGAAGCTTCAAATAAAAATTTGTATTTGTTAATACAACATATTTGTGAAAAACAGAATACAGATCAAGAAACTTTGATCTGTTTGGAAAAAGAAGCATCTGAGGAGGTGTGAAAATATAAACAACAAAACCTAGAGATATTTGAAAAGTATAAAAAGAAATATGGACATGGGAAAGAAAGAGAGATTTGATATGGTTTAATATTTATGCAAAGGAGAAAGCCAATTTAATCAATGTAAAAAAGCCAGCCCCAAAGATATCTGAAGAGAAATACAGGCAATGGCATCCAGATATGGAAAATTTCACAATAAAAAATAATATCACAAAGAGGGAATGTATAAAAGAAGATTAGTAAAGTAGAAATTAAAAAAAATAGAAGTTGAAGTTATAGAGTGCCTGTGAAGTGAAGGATTTGGTGTAGAAGGTTTAACACAGGTTACATCACACCATGATGGAGTGAGTTCCCAAAGTAAGGAGAAGCAGGAAGATCTTGAGACATCTGAAGAAGAAATATGGACATGGGAAAGAAAAGGAGATTTAATGTGGTGTGATATTTATGCAAAGGAGAAAGCAAAGCTAACCAATACAAAAAGAGCAGCACCAAAGATATTTTAAGAGAAATACAGGCAAAGGAATCCAGTAATGGAAAACTTTACAATACAAAAAATAAGACAAAGAGGAAAAGTAGAAAACATATTAGTAATGGAGAAGTTAAAGAACAAAAACTGAGGTTATGGAGTACTTTCTAAGTGAAGGATTCAGTGTAGAAAATCTAATTCAGAAAGCATCTCAACAGGATAGAGGAATGGATATTCAAATTAAGGGGAAAACAGTGGAATGGGAAGCAATTGGTTAGGTGTCACAAAGAATTTTGGAGGCTTCCACAGCAAACCAGTATAAATCTTCACTCGAAGATGGACAGCAAAGGAAGGAACAGGAAACTGGAAACTCTGATGCAGTCAGTGTTGAGGAGTGATAGGACAGTGAGTTCCCATATGACAGAGCAACTGATAGCACAGGGTGAAATTGAAGAGAATGTGCCACAGGAAGATGCTATAGAACTTTCTATAGAATGCCCACAGGAAATGGATAGCAAAAAATGTGCCCTCAGTTTAGAAGAAAATGAGCTAAGAGAAGAGTTGCTTAATTTAATAGACATAAATAGACATATTAAGATCAATGAAAGAAATAGACTGCAGGAGGTCAATAAAACCTAAAAAGTCAGAAGTCTGATAAAACAAATGAACACAGTAATTAGGACTGTCCATAGACATCCATGCAATATAACAAAAGTAAACAGGATATATTACTGTGCAGCTAAATTAATAACTGATAAAGTTCTACCACAAGAACACAGGGTAGTGAGGGAAAGGAAGGGGAGAAATCGAATACCATCATGGAAGTATTGAACAGAGAAAACTGTAAAGCAATTAAGACAAGAAGTGTCACTGTTAGAAGAATATAGAAGAGGGAACAGATCAACAAAAATACTAAGAAAGATAGATGTGATAAAAGCAATTCACAGTATTAGAACAGACCAGGATCTATCATGCACTATAGCAAATAACAAACTGAAAACCTCAACATGGGTGGAAAAACTTAGATGATACACAGATAAATATAAAGGAAAAGTACAAAATAAGCAATTTATTGATGACCCAAAAAAATTTTATAGAGGATTGGGAAACAAGGTGAAAGGAAATGAAAGTCTGTCAAAAAAATGAAATAGATACATTTTGGAGAAGTATCTAAGAAGATCCCGTGGAACATAACAAAGATGTTAAATGGATAGAAGAAGTAAAAGAAAGAATAAGAAGTTTAAAGGTACAGGATATGAAATGGGATGAAGTAACAGCCAGAGAGATTGAAACAAAATTAAGAAAATCCTTTAATTGAAAAACACTAGGCCCAGATGCAGTACTTAACATTTCGTTAAAAGTATTAACATCTTTGCATGAAGATTTAGCCATAGTTATTTAGAAGAAAACTCAATTATGGCAGTAGAACAAAGGGGCAATAAAAGAAAGCCATATGGAACATAGGATCATTTGCTGTTAAATAAGGTGGTGGTGCTGCGGTAACGCTGTCGCCTGACAGTAAGACGTTGTCCCGTTTGATTCTCAGCTAGACCATTTTCTGTCTGTAGACTTGCGTGAATGGGCGTACCTTTGTTGAAGGTTGTGTGTCAGGGCTGGCAACTCAGCACGTAAAAATCTACTGCCAATCATTAGCGGACCGGAGTTCCGCTGTGGTGACCCTTAACAAAAGACACAACAAGTGGAGAACTGTAAAAAGGGGAATAATCTAAGTATGGCATGGATTGACTACAAAAAAGCATTTGATAGTATCCGACATTCATGGATAAAAGACTGCTTAAAAATGTATAAGATACATCTTAAACCGATCAACTACATTACAGTGACCATGAAACAGTGGCTGACCACTTTGCAATTCAGCCATGTTAAAGGACAAATTATTATTCCCAGGTATAAAAATTTAAAGGGGGGTATTCCAGGGTGACTCTCTGTCACTGCTGCTATTCTGCCTTGCTCTTATCTCATTAAGCTGTCTACTTAACAGCTTAGGCCGTGGCTATAATTTGGTTCCTAGAAAATGACAGTGTAAAGACTTTTCATTTCTCTTTGTTGATGATTTAAAACTGTATAGCTTATCATATGAGGTACTGAAAGTACAACTGCAAGGTGTCAAAACCATTTCTGATGCTATAAGAATAACATTTGGTCTTGATAAATGTGCAAAAGCAACCTATAAAGCAGGAAAACTGCAGCACCAGGAAAACATCAGTTTGGGACAAGAATGTGATATAAAAGAACTTAAGCAAGAGGGAGTGTATAAATATTTGGGAATTGATGAAGGGTCAAAAATAAAACATGAACAAATGCAAATAAAACTTAGTAAGGAATACTTTAGAAGACCTAAGTTAATCCTGAAAACAGTATTGACATCTAGGAACAAAATCCAAGCTATAAACCAATTTGCTGTTCCTGTCCTAACTTACAGTTCTGGAGCGATTGACTGGCTCCAAAATGTAGATTAGATAGGTAAACAAGAACAATGCTTCATGCTCACCAAATGATTTATAAAAATCAGTGCATACCAAGATTATATATTCTCTGTTCTGAAGGAGGGATGGGCCTCCTTGAAATTGATTACATGTATAGAGCTGCAATTGTGGGACTCCCCATATATCTGCTAACCTCACAAGACCCATACATAGTGAAAGTTTTGAAACAGAAACAGATGCTTGGTGCCAGAGCCATGGGCTCAAGCTCAGTGCCAAGAAATGTATAGTTATCCCCTTTGGGAAAAAACATGTACCCGTGAATTACCGCATAGGTGGCAGTACACTAAACACTGAAAGTGTGATAAGAGACTTAGGGACACAGGTGCACAGTGGTCTCACCTTCGATAACCACATCAAAACAACAGGCAGGAAATACTTCTATGTGGCACACCTCATCACTAATGGCTTTTCATCAAGAAAAAAGGAGGTCATTGTCCCACTGTACTCATCCCTCATTAGACCCATTACAGAATACAATGCCCCATTTGGTATGTACCTCTCAATACATTGCAACACCTGGAAAGGCCACAGAAATACCTCACTAAAAGAATCACAGGCCTAAAGCAGATTCCCTATGCTGACCATCTAAAAAAACTCCACCTATACTCTGTCGCATATTGTCTACTCAGAGGCGATCTCTGCTTTACATACAAGGCCATGTCAAGCCCAGAGCTGTTGGACATGCTACACTTAAAGAAATCTCAATCCCTCAGAGACACACACACTCCAGGGATCTAAACCTTGTCATTACAATGAGCAAATCATGCTGGAGGGATAGGTTCCTGACCCAGAGACTCCCCAGACTCTGGAATAGACTGCCCATACATGTCAAGCAGAACACCTCTTTGTCCCTCTTCAAAAGGACTGTGATGACTGGATGGGAGATAGGAAATTCACCCCGGGGATCACGTCAGTCACCCTGCTAGACAGGGGTCCAGGGAAGTAAATACTGTGGGAAGAAATAGCTAGGGAATTGTTATGGCTACGCTAGTATACGCCCTACGGCCAATAGCCTAGTACCAACCTATGAACCTATGAACATGAGGAGAATAAATCTAAGATGACTTCTCTGCTTAATCTAGCAGAAGCATATCACCGTCAAGCAGGAATGGAAGTTAAACCAGAAGTAAATAAAATCAGGCAGGAACTAAATTTGCCAAAAACAAAAGAAAGAATATAAGGTAAAGGACCAGATGAGAAGGCAAGAAATGCGGAAAATGCATAAATATAGTTAGAAGTATAGAAAACTTCTGGAAGAACCTCATGTTGATCAGGAACGAACACAAGAAAGGCTATGGAAAGGCGAATTCAAACCAAGAGATGAAAGGTTAATATTGGCAGCCCAAGATAGTGGGCTGAGTGCATGTTGGTTTACAAAGTCCATTGAACATGTGAGAGAAACAGACAAATGTAGGTTTTGTAAAACCAAATTGAAAACAGTCGCACACCTTGTTGCTGGTTGTGTCTTACCAATGGCAAAAGGACTGTATACTGAAAGGCATAATAATGTGGCAAGATTGTTGCACTGGGGACTGTGCAAACACTATGGTATTGAAGTGGCTGAAAAGCACTTGAAAAATGAGCCATAAAGCATCATATAAAATGATGAAGTTTGCATCACATGGGATCATCCATTACCAACAGTTCAAAGGATAGATGCTAGAAAACCAAATATACTGGTTCATGAAAAGAAGACGAAAGTAGCATTGATCACTGAAATCGCCACACTATAGTGTCTTACATACAGAGAGACACAAAGTCATAAAATTTCAGGATTTGCAGGCCAAAACAAGAGCAATGTGGAAGAAAGTTACCCATACAGTCCCAATAGTAGTAGGAGCAATGGGTCTTATAATAAAAAATAATCTACAATCGTATTTAGATATATTACCAATACATGTAACTCCATACAAATTGCAGAAGGAGCCATTACTGGACACGTTGCGGGTGCTGTGAAGAGCACTTCTGGCTGACATCAAACATTGAAACTATACTAATTTCATGAACTTTAATAGTACTTTGACTTAGCAACGGGGTCCATTCCCGTCATGGTATTAGAAATCCAAAAGATTTGGAGAAATTAAAAAAGAGCAAAAACTATTTAGTTTAAAGCCTATTTTTCATATGTAAATCTCTGATGTCACTAATGTTATATACTATGGTCAGTGTACTGAAACCTTTCACAAACAGAAGCTGTGCAAATGTAAACCATCTTAGTAGTTGTGATGATAGGATGTACTGCCAGCCATGCAAGGAGAAGTAGGACAGTGGATGTATGACTTATGCCAGTACAGCTAGCTGGAATTTTGTAAATAATTATACATCATTTGTATATCAAACTGATTTGTAGAGATGCTTGTGCTGAAAATGTATTTGTGAGGTTTGCTTGTGTTAAAATGTATCAACAGAGCACCCTGCCTGGAATGAAAAACAATTTACATGTATTATTGTAACTGAATTAAATGTATATGTTTTAATAGAGGATACAGAGGTTAACCAGCTAGCTTACTTTAAGAAAAATAAGGGAAATGTAAATGAGCTTTTAAACCATTAAAGTGGTACCCCACAGGGCTGATTAGGACTGGAGATGGTGGGTCTGGAAGAAGGCTTTGTTCGTTAGCTCACTAAAAAGAGGGGAAGCCCCAGACACTGCTATAGATGTGTATTGTAACCATCTATGCTAAATTCCTGTCTTAGCTTTCAAGGGGGATACTGTGAGAATGTAGAGTTGGGTGAATAGATGAGATCATTCTGCAAACAATCTTGGATATCACATTTTACAGGGAGTAATCTCTGAGTATTGAGTATTCTGTCTTGGGGAACCCGACTAGAAAGACTACTCGCATATTTCATTGTGCCTTGTTCTATCAAGTAATTTATTATGGAATAGTAATTCTCCTAGCTTCAGTGAGGAATACAGTGAAGCTTAGTTTAGAGATTGTTTTGTTTTATTTTTATGAGTCTATCCATCAATGTTATTTTCAATATTGCCTGTGATTTGAACTCTGTGGTTTACTGTAAATATATATATATATATATATATATATATATATATATATATAAAAAATGTAAAATGAAGCAATCATGACAAACAAGTTAAAAATCCAAAAGTAATCCACCACTCCTATAATGTAACCACACTAAAATTTATTGTGAGTGCTTTTGTCCTCTTACAATGAAGGAACTTCTTGAGACCTGTCTGAAGAAGTTCCTTCATTGTAAGTGGATGAAAGCGCTCACAATAAATTTTAGTGTGGTTACAGTTTAGGAGTGGTGGATTACTTTTGGATTTTTAACTTGTTTACTATAAATATATATTTAGTATCTTCTTGTTGTTTTATTGTTTATTATTAAATATATTTAAACATTTCATTGTGGCTGGTCCTTTTTAGAAAATATTTAAACTCTGACAGTATTTGCACATACTTAGTTGGTGATAACTCTGGCTACTCTTGAAAGCCTTGCTGTTTGTTCAGCATTACCATTGGTATTAATATTAACTTCACTCAGCATAATTGGATACTCTTAAGAGCCTTTTAGTAACTGATTTGTGGCAGTGATCTACCTTATAGTATGGGCAAAATTGATAGAGTGGGTAATCTGTGCCAGCCTTTCCCAGGTGTGTGTGTGTGTGTGTGTGTGTGTGTGTGTGTGTGTGTGTGTGTGTGTGTGTGTGTGTGTGTGTGTGTGTGTGTGTCAGCTGCTTGGGGCAGGGAAATAAAGCACTGGTTTCACAGTGCCAGTGGAAAGCCTTATTGGGGACCTGAGAAGAGACAGACACAGCCAGGGCTGAGAGTGTGCCTCGTGTGCACTTAAGGGAAATTGTGTTTGATGCAGGGAGGTCTGCATCTGAAAATACTGAGTGTATCCATTTGTATTCCAAGTGCACGTCCCTTTCCATGTCACTGGTGAGGATTCAGGCTCCTTGATTACTGGCCCAGTGTGGTGATGTCACAGTAGTTAACGCAATGCAAACTAACTATTTGATTTTTGTCAGAGGTTGCCAATTGGATACAGGTGATAATCACTGGGTGAAGAAGAAATGTGCACATTGGACAATTGATTGACAGTCTATTTCCACTCAGCTGGAATGACACCAATGGTGACTGAGATATTAATAATGCATGCTAAAGGTTTGGTAGGATTCTTGGTTTTAGAAAGGAGGGCTAGACCTTGTATACACTATCACTGTCTCTGTTAGGCAACTTATGACTTAAAATCTAGAGCTATTTAAATAGGGAGAATCCTAAAACAGAATCTCATTTACACTAATAATTATTTATTTGGGGATAGATGAACTATATAACAAAATGATATACCTAAGTATTACCTTGGACAATAAAACAAACAAAAAAAAGATTAAAGATTTTACCAAATTGTGTAGGAGAAATTATTTCATTGCTAACTTTAAATTATGGGGAAATGATCCAGATCTCCTTCATCATTCCGGAAGATAATTCCACATATTGAAAATATGGGATTCATACAGATTTAGATGATATCTTATAGAATTAGAATATTTCATTAGTGTTATGTAAGCTTTAAATATTGGGAGTTCAAGCAGCTACAGCTGACATCTGTAACTGATGTCGGAGAAATTATTATTATGAGAAATTCCACTGGCATTTTATTATATTAAAGAAGGCTTTCTGGTACCTGATGAATGTGACCTATTTATTTCTAAAATAGTTAGACTTTTCTGCTTCAGTTGCATTCTTATACTACATTAGTAGTACACTACTTAGTTGTATTCTTGCAGTCTTATCTCCTAATATCCAGGTAGTCTTGATAAATGAATGGCTAGTGATTTTACATTGTTTCTATCCACTGACTCTAGCTTAAGCTGCACTTTTAATTTATATGTAAATCAGAGTAGTTAGCACTTGTCTTCTCATAGTTAAATTGAACATTTTCTTGTATAGAGTGAAATATAAGAACTGAAGGGTAATTTTAACATCATGGTTATTAAGGACTGGATCATGTTTTACTCCCTCCAGTTCAGCAAAATGAGGAGGATCTTTAGAAGATGCATATGATCATCCTTCAACCCTCCCACCTTGTTGCTGTTGTGTTTTTAAACTCAACTGTCTTTCTAGTTGCGTGCCCTTTGGGTTAATTTGACCACATATCTCCTTCCCTCTCTTCTTTCATTGGCTATTGTGAGTAAGCACATCATCTTTTTGTGAAATCGCTCCCCTTCAACTATTTAAATTTATCGGCCCTCCTACTGTATTCAAAGAAGAAAAATAGAATGTTCCCTCCCCCTTCTACATATCTTGCTCTTTTAAAATTAGTGGCTCTCACTTAGATAGTTAAAGCTTACGTCACCCCATCTTTCATATCTAACTACATAGTACACGCTCTTAGAATATTAATACATTTATCCATCTTACCTTTAAAATCTGCAACATCTACTCCAAGACTACCAGTTATTGGAGATTTCACATTCTGCCTGTCAGTAGTCATATTCAGATTAGTGCATCTGTTTTGCTCCTGGCGAGAGTAGGAGCATAGGAACATTATTTCCTGGAAACTGCTGATCACAAAAAAGCATAATAACTGCTTCATAGGTGCCAGTATGGAATTTGTGATTATATTTTGCAGCTAGTGAGAGACGGTGCAGAGTGCATAAATTCCTGACTGTTTCTGGTTAGGCAGTGAGTGTCTGTTTTTGACATTCCTGTTTGATCTGATTGATCTTCAAGGCATCTACAAGGAAAAGGTAACAACAAGCCTACAGACCCTTGCATCATCTGAGACAAGGCTGTGGATCACCAAACAGCCTGTGGCCTGTTTCTTTTCTTGTGATTGGTGCTCCTGTTTTGCTTCTGGTGAGAGAAGAAGCAAAGGAGTATTATTTCTTTGCAGCATTAAGTTGTGGTGAGACCAGCTCTAGTAGTAGCCAGGCAGTAGCCATTCAGGTTGTCAGTAGTACACACACTGCACCCATCACACACAATTCAAAGCAGGCACATATGCTGAGGCAGTTAAATATAACCTTCCTAAACCCCAAATACCTCCTAGATGAAGTACACATAACAGATACCCTCAGCAGCCCTGAAAGCAGTCTTTCAAAACAGCACCCACATCAACACATATCGTCACATATGATGGACCCTCTAATTCTATGCCCATAATGCAAGCCCCCCCCCAAAATCTAACATTCTGGTCATTAGAGACTCCATTGTGAGACACACTGATGCCCCTCTCACAAGGCTGAGTAAGGAGAAAGTCATGGTCAGTTGCTCATTAGACCAGGATCTGCACATTATGCACACACTCAGGGCATTGGCCACATGTACCAGTATGACTCAGTTGTAGTCCATGTGGATGTAAATGACCTGAGACATATCTCCCTAGATTATATGAAAAGAGACATCATGGAGCTCTTAGAATATGTGTCCCAGGCTGGTATGAGCCTAGTACTGAGGAGCATTTTACCTTCTTCAAGGACGATGCCAAAATACAAACAAAAGATGACTGACATTAACAATTAGCTCAGTTTCTGGAGTGCAATATTTGTCAGCATGGAAGGAGATGGTTGACAGACCATGCTGCTTTGCCAGGGATGGTCTGCACCTCTCCCCTCTATGCTTTCAGCTATTAGCTAAAACATTGTCCTCCCCCATAGTGCCTTTTTAGGCAATGCCAAACTGAAAGTACTTCTGACAGAAAATCTAAAAGTGTTACTGCTCACTGCTAAGAGTCTAAACAAAAAACTCAACAACCTAAAAGCTTTCTTCATCCTAGATAATGCTGACATCTGTGCGGTCAATGAGACATGGTTTAAAGCCGCTGACAGCACACTGACAGTGCAAGGTTATAATGTCTTCCACACATTTAGACCAGCTACTACACAGACAGGAACTAAAGGTGGAGGTGTCTTGATTTACATCAGAAATAAATATGGTCAGACAGGACAATGCACTTGAGCTTCTCCACATTCAGATCATCAAATCACCATAGGTAAAATGCAATACCACTTCTTTGCAAGCTATTGGTCTCCCTCTATGACCCAGGAAACCCATACCATGTATTTAACCATTCAACATCCAGCCTAATACTATACTCATGAGTGACTTTAATTATCCCACTATTAACTGGGGATCATATATGACACCAAATGCAAATGCACAGATATTCCTTGATTTTGTAAACACAAATTCCCTGGATCATATTGTCATTTCACCAACCAGTGGTACAACCATACTGGATCTGGTCCTCACTAATATGGGAGAGTGCTGCATATACCATTGTGTAATGTCCTCTCTAGTAAGGTCACACCACAAAATGGTCTCCTTTGAAGCAAAAATAAAACCTGGGACACCAGCTAACCCTGGAATATTCAGAAACTACTCTAAGGCTAGCTTCCTAGCATTAATTATAACCTGGCAAAATTTCAAACCCCCATAAACCCTGAGAACACTGCTGCTTATGCAGAACTGTTCACAGAAACTCTATACAGGCATGTTAATAGATGCATAGAGGAAACTGTACCCACCAGGAATGAGTACAGAACTAAGTCAAAAAGTAAGCCACCCTAGTGGAATCACAACAACTTTATTTTGATAAGTCATCTAATAATGAGGTGATTGTTTATTAAGAGAAGTGCATTTCTTCTTTTGTATGAAACAACATTGGACCCTTTTGTACATGTGTAGATGACCTTATCATGTATGATAGGGCTATTGCTTCTAAATGAGCAAAATGTTTGCTCACTAAAACTGGTAATCAATCCATTATCCTTAAGTTAAATTCTGTAAGGACCTTGTACATCAAGGTTCCATTGTTGCAAGAAAGCTTTAGGAAGATGAAGCTCTTGGTTAAGCTACTACTATCTAGATTAGAAATAATGAGTTGCATACAGATACTCTTCCGTGTTCCATTTTTAGGTATACAGCTGGATGGATTCACCTGCACTGGTATTTGAACCGGTGGAGTGAAGGGCAAAAGAGTGGGCCATGGTTAACATTAACATCATATATATTGTATGTTTCCAGAAAGATGAGTAACAATATGAAAGAAACTTTAGAAAAGATTTTGGCGAAGGAAAGTAACTTGGTAGGACAACAGTGTGTCTAAATTACCTAGGGATAATCTACATTGGGCACCAAGAGTCCCTAATCATTAGGAATAATTGAACAAAAAAAAAAAAACACAATGAGTTAGGACTTATAATGAGCTAGATATATAGTTGAAGTCACTTTATTTCTTACAAAGCCAAAATGAGTGTAACTGAAATTATTATTAGAGTTAAAACAGATGAAGGAGGATGTTAGGAATGCTTTTTACAGCACTTCAGTAAAATGAATGAAGTATTAGATGTAACAGAATACTGGTAAACATAATTTGTAGTTAATGAATAAAAGTTTAGCACTGGATTAGATAAATTAAAAAAATCTCCAGATATAATGAAACAGATGTACATATAATGATGTAATAAGGCATAAAAGTGAAGTACTTAGGATCATGGTTCCTCACATTATATAGTGCTTGTGATGAAAGTTCTGTAGGACACAAATAACAATTTCAAAGGAAAAAAACGAATAAACAATGGTCTTAGAAGTTTAGAGTTGCCCATATAGTTCCAAATATTGCTAAGGAAGATTCTAGGTTGAGGCAAGCTGATTTTAGTCTATAGGGTAAAGCAAGCATAACTTTAGGCAGCTTGATAGTTAGACTAAAGTTGCTAACAAAAGAATTAAACCAGTGTTCAAACTGAGGATTTTTTCATTGAGGGAGGTTTAAGCCACCAGAGGAATTGCACTTGAATTCCCACTGAGCTGACACAATAGTTCAATAAAATAAGTGCTAGATCAGATGGAATAAGCCTATATAAAAGTGGTATTGACAGCTTACAAAGAATACGCACAAAGTGACTCCAAAGTCCTTGACCAAGATTTGGATAAAGTGGTGTAGGGCAGATTTGTTGCCTTAGTAACTAAATAGGGCTAATTTTCTAAGTGGAAAGTTCAAAATCTAACAAAAAGAGTTGTTAATAAAGTGAGTGTATTGGGAGATGGGGCAGGTGGATCATGCTATAAATGCAGAAACTGCATGTATCTTGCATCATTCGAATATGGTCAGATTAGGTGGCCAACTTTTCAAGAAGTTGCCAAGCACACAGATGCCAAAGTGGCTTGTGATGTTTGAAGGAGCTGGGAACTATGAGAAGGCTCTAGGTTGTAATAGAACTACAGGGCTCCTCTTACAGCTAAAAAATTCAAGGTTTCACTTTAAATCCAGGCAAATAAATTTAACAACTGGTGTCCAATTTTCATAAGTAGATTAAAGTAGAACCTTACTAGACTGTGATCCCCTCAAAGCAGACAACAAAACTAGCTCTGTACAGAGACCCAAACCAAGTTGTGTTATCTGACATAACCTGAAACTGTGGGATAACTGCAGGAGGCTACAACAGAATCATAGGTTTTCCCTTGCTGCTAAAAATTAATCCAGGTTTCATCTTGCTTCACAACTGTTCTCCTTACTAAAGACTGCACTTGCATCTGAATGATTTCACAGTAAGTCTTTATTAAAACTGCTTAGATAAGTGAACTTGCTATATCTGGTACACTTAAACAGTTCAGATGGACAACACATTATTCACACGTATAGCAGGTATTTATAAAATGTACACAGTAATAGAAGTTACAGCTGAGTTTAAATATGGAGTATAGTTTAGAAGGAGAATGGGTCAAAGATATAAAAAAGGAATGATGAAAGAGGGTGTGAAGAAGGGGTTAGTAAAGAAAGTAGCAGTTTTTTTTCATTTCTGTCATTTGTAGATGTCTTTCCATGGGCTTTTATAATTCACTGTTTATTATCATCAGTGTAGCTCAGTTTCACTCCATGTAGCTTCTGCTGTGTCCTACTTTCTTGGGACTAGTTGCCTAGAGATATTTCACTTACTTGTATTGTCCTTTTACTGACTGAGGTGGCTATGATCTTTCAGTATTTGATAAACTGTCTGCTTCCCTCATGATTCCTCAGTCCATTTCCTTGACATGTGCTCAAGAAGCAGCCCTGAGGCCTTTTTAGGTGAGCATATCATTGCTGGAGCCTTCCTGTGTCCTGACAGAGTCTCTTCAAACTATCTGGAGACATACAAAGCTGAGTATATTTTTCTGGCACTTCAGAGTTGTGTACTGGTAATTGTTGTTTGACTAATTTTATATCATTGCTGGCTGACTTCAGAGTTGTGCACTGTTATTTTTGCTTCACTGTTTTAGTTTTTCAGATCTCTGCTGAAGGTGTTGGTTTTTCCATACCCACCCTCCTTATTCCTGTGTTGTTTAAATTTGGAGGCTTTTGCAGTTGCCCGCCCCCACTGTAGATTTGATCTGGGACACTCCCCCCAGTCCCATCTCTTTACCTCATTCTACCTAACAGACTCCTTCTGCAATTGTTTTTAGCCATTTTTAATTTAATTGCATTTTTTAAACTGTTTGGTCTAACATTGCTACATACTCAAGTGTGCTAGCTTGCACTGCATTTGAATTGTTTTTACTGCTGTTTTAGCTACTTTTCTATATATAATATATATATATATATATATATATATATATATATAAAAAAATATATATATATATATATATATATATATATATATATATATAACTTTCCTGTAACTAGTTTAGTCCAGATTCAGATTTGCTGTATCCAGGACTGTATGTAAGCTTCTAGCCCCCCCCCCCCAAGCTTTCTGTGTTGGAGGGAAGCCTTCTAGCTTATCAGTGGGAGTGTTAAGCACTAAGTAACCTATCTACCACATAAGGTGTGGTTCTGGCCCAGAAATTGTAGTTACTGGTCATTTGGGCAGTTTTTCCATCTCTCTCAACTTTCTGATGTAAAAGCCCACATTTGCACTTGTTTCCCCCCTTTCCTGTAACTAGCTTAGTCCAGACTCAGATTCTTAGTTTTAGCACTTGAATTTGCTTATTCGTGATCAGCACTTGTTTAGAACTTGTAAGCACTAAATAACCTACTAATTACTACAGCACTCAACCTTCCTCAATACCTTGAGGAAAACAGTTTTGGTACTTACTTTCCTCACTTGCTTAGAGAAAAACAGCTCTTGTACTCACTTTCCTCACTTACCTAGAGGAAAATATTTTTTTATTCAGGTATGTCCAAGGGACAGCTCCCAGTGTTCTCTCCTGTCTATCTGATGAATCTGGGCATCATGGGGCAATGTAGAAATTGCCTCGTGTACACAGACAACCCTCTCCTCCTACCACCCAACACTACAACCTGTGAGACATGCACTTATCTAGCCAAACTGGAGGTAAAGCTCTCTCCAGTCAAGACTGAACATGACAGTCAAGAGGAGAAGGTAAACACTTGCACCACACCACACTCATCACATAGTCTCATTAAATCTACACCGCCAAAATCCACACATAGAAACATAAAAACATTCACAGAGGCTCTCAATAATAATCTGCTCAAGCAACAGAGACCTCCAAAGCAGAAATGCAAGCAACCTCCATCCCCCAACACAACCCAAATGACACATAGCCCGCACACTCAGTGTGCCACTCAACCACAGCCAATAAGGAAAATAAACTTACCCAACACACTAGTCATAGGTGACTCTATAGTCAGGCACACTGATGTCCCACTCACCAGGCTAAACAAGAAGAAGGTTACTGTCAGCTGCCTGTTGGGTGCCAGGATCAACCACATAATCCACGCACTCAGGTCACTCCAGAACAAGTACAAATATGACTCAGTCATTGTCCATGTTGGTGTGAATGACCTGAGATGTACCTCCCGGGACTACATGAAAAGAGACATGAAAGAGCTCTCCGATCTTGTAGTCCAGGCAGGTATGACCCTAGCCCTGAGTAGCATTCTGCCATCATGCAGAATGATGCCGCAGTACAAGGACAAAATGATTGACTCCAACAATTGGCTAAGCTTCTGGTGCCATTCTAAAAGGATCCAGTATCTGTCTGGCTGGGATGACATGGTTGACAGACCATGATGCTTTGCCAGAGATGGCCTGCACCTGTCACCCGTGGGATTCCGGATACTGGCTAAGGTTCTTGCCACCCCTATAGTGCCTTTTTTAGGCAAGGTTCAAATGACAAATTCACCACCGTAACAGGAACAGGCAAGCAAATACTGAGGGTGATGCTACTCTCAATGCTAGAATTCGAAATCTCAAAATGCACTCACTCGAGGCACTCCTTAAAATGAAGAACATTGATATCTGTGCAGTGACTGAGAACTGGTTCAAGGCTTCAGAGAGCACCCCTGCACTACCAGGCTATAACTCATACCACACTTTTCGGCCATGTAACCTGGACCGGAACACCAAAGGCGGAGGTGTGTCCATATTCATTAAGGATATCCACACCTCCAGGCTAGTTGCTCATCATAATGCAGCCGAGGTTATCCAAGAGCAACTAACTCTGGGAAAAAATGCAATCCAAATTGTAGCTTGCTACAGATCACCCACCATGCCCCAGAATTCCCACTCCTCTTTTCTTGATGTACTAGAAAATATTAAGGTTCAGCCAAACACCCTAATAATGGGTGATTTCAACTACCCCACCATTAACTGGGAAAACTACTCATGTACCAACTCCTTCGCTCAACGTTTTCTGGAATTCATAAACTCCAATGCCCTGGATCAACTTATCCACACCCCCACCAGGGGCAACAATATCCTAGATGTAGTCATTACCAACATGAGTTCCACACCTGAAGTCAATGCCTCATTGGTACGATCAGACCATAAGCTAATTACCCCAGATATCCACATCCTGCCCCCACCCCCATTAAGGAAACCATGGTAAAAAAATTCTCCAAAGCCAACTTCATGCTTCTTAAGACAGAAGTGGTGAACTTCATGACACCCATGCAGATCCACAATACAGTTACGACTACTGAATCCTACACAATTGCACTTTATAAGCACTTACATGAGTGCATGGATCATGCTATCCCAAACAGAACCAAAACGCTATCCTCCAAAAAAAGGAAGCCAATCTGGTGGTCCCCTGCCATAAACAAACTGTACAACAGAAGGAAGAAACTGTTGCAAAAGAGTGTAAAATCCCATGAGTGGAGGAGCTCTCTGGTCAGCCTCAGTAAGAAGCTGTGATCCCTGATAAAATCCTCCAAAGCTAGTTACGAAAACAAAATCGCCACTGATTCTAAAGGCAACCACAAAGCATTCTATAGCTATGTCAAGAATCTCAATGGCAACACTCAGATCTGCTCTGAGTTACAGCACAATGGCACTAAATATACAGACCCAACTGATATTGCCAACATCCTGGCAGATAGGTTCAGTGCTCACTTTACCCCCCTCTTACCCCGTAAAGAGCCCATCTCTATACCGGAAGAATGCAAAGTTCCTGTAATCATGGCTGCACAAGTAAAAGCCACACTCTCCAAAGCCAAGAACACAGCATCCATGGGACCAGACAACATCCCAGGCTGCATTCTACATGAACTACAGAATGAACTGGCACCCCACCTAAGTACCATGTTCAATCATAGCCTCACCTCAGGCTTTGTGCCTGCTGAATGGCTCACAGCGACGGTTATCCGTCTCCACAAGG
Source organism: Protopterus annectens (assembly GCF_019279795.1). Taxonomy (NCBI): domain Eukaryota; kingdom Metazoa; phylum Chordata; order Ceratodontiformes; family Protopteridae; genus Protopterus; species Protopterus annectens. The sequence continues at coordinate 1,228,967,533 of NC_056725.1, forward strand.
GGGGAGCCACCACAGACCCCGGGAACTACCGCCCCATTAGCCTGACAAGCCTGGTCTGCAAGGCCATGGAACTTATCATCATGGAACTTATAAACCAAGACATTGGTAATCTCCAAACTCTG